>NC_012874.2:25217685-25517685 GCF_000003195.3 Sorghum bicolor
TGACTCTCTCATGTCTCTCTTCTGTGGTATTTCTGGATCCTTACCAAGGAATTGATGGTATATGCCATCTCTCTCACCCTACTCTAATAAGGCTTGATATCTGGAGCTCATAGGTGGGAGACAGTTAGTACATACTTATAAGACATTTATTGCATAGTCAAACCATGGATCCAGAGAAACAAATCAATAAGCCAAATCAAGATGTGCATGTGTGGCGAATGAATGGTGTATGGTGATGATGGTAATAACAATGGTGAAAGTCTAATTCTACTTTTGCTCTTTTGAGGGGATACATACCTTCCTTGCTTTTTGAAACTTTATAAGGAAAATGAGATGCTCTCTCTCTCTTCTTTTTTTTCAGGTGGGTATCTTGTACCCCTAATTCTACTGTCGCACACTTGTCCATTTTTACCTCTTGTCTTACTTTTTCTTTCTTTCGAGGTTCCGGACACTTGCCCCTTTTTATTTCCTCGTTTATATATATTTTTTTTCTTCTCTTCTTTTTTTTCAGAGCACTCATCTCTTGAGATAATATAGCAAGTGGTAGTAACCAAAATATTTGGAGCATTTATTTCACAGGGAATAACAGGGATAGGAAAATGTTTTTGACTATTCTCTCCCGGATTAGGAGTAGAATATTTTTGGGTGATTCTGGAGATGGAAATGGATGGATATATGTGGATGGTACTTCCGGAGTAGAAGTAGCATATATGAGTGAACGTGCAAGTGAATCTTGATTTAACCACATGACAAGTTCCTAAGGGTCTACACAGCTTGACCACACTCAATGCTCATAAGCAGTAAATAGTAAATGTGTGGCTCAAAGTCTAGCAAGCATGTATATATGGCTGTGGTAGGAATTTAAACTCTCATCATACAGGAACTCATCATGCAATATTTTAAAAAATTTTCAAAGATAAAATTCTTCAGCATTCTAGCATCTCTAGGAACAGATAAACAGCAGCTCAACCTTCCCATATCATATCCGTTAACAACTTAGATTTCAGATCAAGTTTTCATCCCACAAGTTTAGATCTAGAGCAAGCTTTAAATTATAACAGTTATGTCTAAACTTGAGAGGGAACTTCAAAATTGCAAATTAGGCAGAGCAACTATTCATTATATCCATGCTAGAGTTTTATTATTAAGATTCAGATTAGCATAGCCACTTTTTTTATTTATTAAACATACTAAGCAAAATATATATAAGCACAAAATCTTTATTTGTTTTTTCATAGTTTATGTATTTTAATATTCTAACATAATATAAGTATAAAGATAGGTAGAAATACTTAGCGAGAATAATGGGGGTGCTTTCCCCCAAGCTGAATTTTGACGTAATTTCTCTTGATGTAGCTAGCAGGTGGCAGAGGTGTATTTGAAAGTCAGCAGCATTCTGACAGCGATTAGAATGTCCTCCGTCTGCTAGTCTTCTTGATTCTTAAATTCTGTGGAGCTCAAATAGACAACAAAGCTTGTGGAACTAATTAAGTGTTAGCATAAATATCTATCCTTCATCATGTTGAGCTTCCTTAATAAATGTTATTTATTTAGCAGGATCATACACTTATTATTTTTTTTATATTTTTATTGTAAGATGAAAGCTTATTTATTTTATTTTTATGCCACCACAGTGAATGTACTTATGGGTTTTATGCCATGAGCATACTCACATGGGGCTTACTATTTATTTTCTTTTCAAGATAGCATGAACCTGATTAACTAAGCAAATTATAATTGAATAATTGAAAGGAAAGGGTAACTACCAAGTGTACCTCTTGGCAAGACGTTCGGTATTTTTAAGTCCTCCGAACGGGACTCTCTGTTTTCTCAGTCGTCCTAGGATTCGCTAGGTGGCGTAGTCGGTGATTCCGGCGGCGCCTCTCTTCGTGTATAACTATCTTCTCCCTCCACACCTGACTCGGTGCTACGGTCTCCTCAGGACAGTTCTGTTCAAGCTATATGTCTTCAGTCCTTATCACTTCTCCTTCGTAGTCTACCCATCCGTTCTTGATGATTTGCCTCCTCTGGTTGCGGTTGCGTCGTCTTCTTGTCCTGACCTGCTTAGAGTCTTCAACTATATAGTTATGGTCAGTAAAATAGTTGCGTACCTTTCTCAGAGGGGAAGTACATGTGGACTTCTCCGGTTCCAATGTAGATGATAACTTTGATAGTGTTGAGGAACGGTCTTCCAAGGATGGTGGGTAGATCATACTCGTCTTCTCCCATGTCAATGACCTGAAAATTGTTTGGAGCTGAATGTATCGGTTGTAGGGGCATGGTTCCAGGTAGGAGCTGATAAGTGACTGCGGCCATTATGTTGTCGTCAGATCCGGTGTCGTAGATTGTCTTCTGAAAAGAGTATCCATTGATTGCGCACTCGATGCTTGGAACACCAGGGTCGTCCTTCTTGATCAAGAAAGGTGACTTGAGTCGACGATGTTGACCTCTTCCGACAAGGATCCAATGTTTTAAGTCCTCTGGACAAGTCTTTCCACCATCTTCATCCTTTAGGTGCATCATTTGATTAGGTGTGGACCTTGACGTCTGCACCTCTTGATACGGTGTCACCCATGTTCTTCTTTGCCCAGCAGTTGGAAGTATGGTGTTGGCAATATCCTGCTCAGTGTGTTTGTGCTCATAGATCCAGGTCCTTCACTTGGTGGAGTCTGGGAGTTGTAAAACTCCTCCATGTTTTGCTTGAAGTGTACCTATTCATAGAGACAAGGCAGAGATCAAGTGCATGGGCTCTGTTGGTGGAAAACACCAACAGAACCAAAAGTGTATTTGTTCTTCTCTAACCTTAAGCATAGTGAGCAAGACAAAGTTGATGGATAATAAGATCATGAGTGTAGTATTTGAAACATTTGTCAGATCAGATGGCTCAACCTAATGGAAAGATAATCTATCTATATTTATGTTTTGTTTATATCTTCCAAATATGGAATGTGCAACATATTAGCTTATATGTTTAGGAGCGTGGGATCACGAAGGTAGTACTAAGAATAAAGATTAAAGGACTAAACATGTTGAATTAATTGAGTTGGTTAATCTGGAGTTATAAATCATAAATGTTTGTCTCTTTATTTATGTGAATGCTAGAACCAAGGAGAAGCTTATAAAAGCGATAGTCAAGTACCTTAAGGTGTTACCTTACTTGAAGAGTGACGGTACAGTATCACCTTGTGGAAGCTTTCCTTTCTTAGTGGTTGTGCATCGTGTTTGTGGCACCCTCCATGAATCATCCCTTATGAGCCACGTCTTTCTTGTGCAAATTGTTAAACTTCATGTGTCACTTTCTTCATCTCCAATGCGAGTTTATCTCAGGACTTCCCAGGTTGATATTGAAAGTTTTCCTGCAGGGGTTAGTCCAACAAAATATCCCATATCTACTATAGCATACTATCGGCTTAAAAAGCAACCTAGACACCATGTCTAATTTGATTTAGAAGGGCATTTTAACCTAAGCACCATGCTTAATTTAAAATCCCTTGGAAGTAAGATCATCATTCCTAAACTAAGCACCATGCTTAATTAAGAGATAAATGAAACTATTCCAAACCTAGACATATACTAAAGCAAATAAAGGTAGCATGAGAGCATTTATAGAGATCTACTTAAGTGGAGATGAAGTAGTGTGATTAGTATTTAATAAATCAAGCATGTCTCAAAGGTAGGGACAACCAACATAGCAACTTGGCAAAGGATGTTTTTATGTAAAGTACTCCCCCAAGCTTGAATTTTGCAAAATTCAAGATTGGATGAATTTAATTCAATGTTGCATGATGATTGGTTGGGCATACCTTGTGCTTGTCATTCATCCGATCTTCTTGCTCCAATCCTGGAAAGGTTAGTGACAAGAATACTCGAAGGAATATTTTTACAATTATCTTTATATGCTCAATACACAAGGCAATGTTGCAAATAATTAGAAGTTCATGTTATGATCTGATAAGTGCTTGTTTTAGGACACTAAGCTTGTCCTTGGGAAACCATCAATTTGTGTCAGCGAAGTGGTTTCCCCTCCAACGCTGACCTATATCAAGATCAACTCAACGAGATCTGCAATATTTATTATAGACATATACATCGACAACCGCCCTTTTAAAGTTTTTATAAATAGAAAGGAAGAGGGGGTTGGAGATCTCAAATGTGGTGATGTTGGAGAGACCAAAAGATTGGGAAGATGTTGCATATGAGCATGGAGTAAACGAAGTGGCTATGAAATAAATTCCATGCTCATTAATGTTATCTTTGTCTCTAATCTGAATGTTCAGAGTTTCTCTTGGATTGGTCCCGTCTATGTCCTTTTCTATAGTTGGATGAATCTCATATTCAAGGGGAGTCAAGAACTCACCATTTGAAATTGAGCCAAAGTCAGAATCCATTAAGGCTTCTTCCTTGTCCATCCATTCAATGGTGATAGCACATGGATTTTTAATGCCCTCTAGCCGTTGATGTTGCTCTTCTCGATCCTCCTTGTGGTCTTGGTGACTCTTATGCATGGGATGTCTAGAGAGATTCATAGGATCATCGGGAGGTTCAAGAGAAAGAGCATAGTAGAAATCATTAGGCTCAAGGATGGGTTTAAAGATAGGTTCAAATGAGTTATCAGAAGTGGGCGTAGAAGGGGAGAAGATGAGATTGTCTTCTAAATGGCTTCGCTCTCCTTCTATTGCATCACTTAAGATGCCATCCTTGAGTATTTCAAGATGTCTATCAAAGGGATTGGATTTGAGATGCTTTCTAAGAGATCCCTTCTTAGGAAGGTTCAGACTATATGCACTCAAAGGTCTCTTATGAACCAGGAAGTTTAAGCTCATCCCAAAATGAATTTCCAAAGGTAGAATTTCTTCTTCCCTTAGATGATTTTGGAGCACTACTAGTTTGGGTTGGATAGCCGAATCATGGGATTGAAATGTTTGGAAATCGGCTATTGAAACTTCCTTTCCTCGTCTGGGAGATGATTCCTTCTCTATCTCTAGGATTTTTTTATGAAGGCTAGTGCAAGAAGGATGTCTACAAATGAAGACATACCTTGCTTTACTAACAGATAAAGAAAGAAAAACTCTACCAAAGGTTATATGATTAAGACCAATGTGAAAATATTGAGGAAAAATATGGTCTTGTAGGTCTAGGTTTAAACCAGAATTTATAGAAAGATTAAAAGATTCCCTAGGTGTAGCTAAAAGTTCATTATCTTCTTGATTAAAAGATAGGACCTCGGCTATAGAAAAGGGTTGGTTTTGACCTATTGCAATCAACTTCGGACACAAATCATAATTAGGGGAAAAGAAAGGACTTGTTGACTCCCATGGTCTATGGCTGGTCTCCGAAGGTGCAAAGAATTTAATAATAGGTATGGAATTTGAGTTATCCATAAAGATAAAAATAAAAAGATAAAAGAATAAAAGTATAAAAGTATAATACAAGATAATAGCAAGATTCAAAGTTATCTCAGCAAACCGTCTTTCTCTCTGGCAACGGCGCCAGAAATGCTTGTTGATATTTGGTAACGCAATAAGGAAACGATCCGCAAGCGCACGGATATCGGTGAGCATTTCACCCGGGAGGTTATCCAGAGTTATGGTATTTATATTTTTACCACTGGGAGAAAGGGTGCATCTGACTAACCAAATCTATTGCTACTATCCCTTTAGGCACAAAGAATGTCTTTTGATGTGAGTGATAAATAGAGAAGACTGCAACTGTAGTCTCCTTCTAACCTTGGTAAGGATGATCTACTGTTCTAATGGGGAGGCTAACGTAATCTAGACAACACAAAGGATGTTCGACCCGCACCTATAAACCCTATCCTTCCTGCTAACGAGATGTGATCTGCAAAGGTAATTCAGAATTGTCACGTTCCTCACTACTACCACGGTCCAGCTAGTCAGGGAATATCTATGAGTACCCCAGCCTAAACACCACGTTTACGCCAGCAATGATTACTCTAAACTCTATGTGAAGAGATTAAAGTAAACTCATAAACCATAAAAACAATAAAACAAGAACTTACTAGAATTTAGAAGTCGAATTACTGAAGAATCCTAGGAGCAAGCTTCGGGTTAGGAGAACTTGATCCCACAGGTACAAGCTTGGAGTAGACACCGACAGGCCGGGCTTCCTCCAATCTACACCTCCACTCTATCTCTCTCAATCTAGTAGAAACTAGAAGATCTATTTCTACCTTACATTGATTGCTAAGCCTAAAAAGAAATATTAATTAGAGAAGAGGTTTTCCTTCGAGGGCACCCCTCAATCTCTATGATAATTTCTTCATGTCCTCTCCAGGGGCCAGGGGGTCTCCTTATATAGTCCTCCCCTTCTATGCGTTTTTGGGTCGGTAGGCGATGTGGTACTACGTTATTCTGGGTCCAATAGGTCAGTGGAATATCCTGAGCGAAGAGAGTCCTGATTAGCATCCAGAGGGGGGCGGGCGCCCAGGTCACCAGGGCAGGCGCCCTGGGCCTGGCCCCTTTCGGCCTCCGTCTTCTTCCCGTGGCTTCTGGAGTCTTCTAGATGGTAGAAAATCGTACGATGCGTTGATATCTCTATGTAATCCCGACATGTGGGCCTTTCTTCCTTATTTCCTGATAACCCCCTGCAGAAATAGACAAACACCAA
This sequence comes from Sorghum bicolor, assembly GCF_000003195.3. Taxonomy (NCBI): domain Eukaryota; kingdom Viridiplantae; phylum Streptophyta; class Magnoliopsida; order Poales; family Poaceae; genus Sorghum; species Sorghum bicolor. The sequence continues at coordinate 25,224,313 of NC_012874.2, forward strand.
AACTCGTGGAATTCTGTCAGATAAAACCCTAAGTCTAGCTGTTGATTTCATTTGGATCCTTTTCTTTGTTTATTTGATAATTAAATTTGATACTTAAGGACGGTCAACATAGATCTACTCTAGTTTAGAGATGAGAGGAGAGCTCTCATCTCTGAACCATAGCGTTTGCTCTGTCTATGAATAATGAATAAGGATGAAGTGGTTGTCTCCTCCAAGGGCCACGGGTCCTACTTATATAGACCCCTCAAGTGAACGTGGGCCGTCGGATCAAACCGACCTTAATCGCACAGTTTTCCTTAATCCATTAGGTCGGTGGAGCATAATCTACAAGGCAGAGCCTGATTGGCTCCTGTAGCATGGCGGGCGCCCAATGGGGGAGGGCGGGCGCCCTGTCCCCGAGCCCGCTCGGCTTCCCGTTCGTTCCCGTGACTTCTGGTGTCTTCTAGATGATAGAAAATTGCACGGCACGTTAATATGTCTATGTAAACCCAATGTGTAGGTCTTTCTTCCATGTTTCCTGATAACCCCCTGTAGAAATAGACAAACACAAAAACTCATGGAATTCTATCAGATAAAACCCTAAGTCTAGGTGTTGGTTGCATTTGGATCCTTTTCTTTATTTATTTGATGATTAAATTTGATACTTAAGGACCATCAACAGTGGGTAGCAGCATGTCACATACAAAGGTGGGGTACCTATATGTGGGATGCATAGCTTTAGTCTCGTGTTCTGCATGTTTCATATTGTGGTTGGGCTGAAACAAGTTTTCTACAAGTACACTAACCACATTATCGCGTAGAGCGTTAGTTACGTTATGAGAGAACGTTGTATGCCACTGTATATACCGATTAGTATTAACTTTTGGTTCTAAGTTTGTGAGATCGTAAGTTTCGTGCATGCATCATGTTCATTTCATATCATTGTTTAGTTCCACCCCTTATATAAATCTGCCCCATTTTTAACAAAAATGACAAAAGATAATCCTCAGTCTTACCCAAGGTATTCCATTTTTAGCAGATGGCACGCATCAGGCTCACCGCTCACAAGTCCACTAGAGAGCGGGTTCCTCGCCATCAGTTGGCACCTAGGGGCTTGCATCATAAGAGCAAGTTCCTAGGAGAGTTTGATATGCCTACCTTGCTTTAGAGGGTGCTCAGTTCGATGGGATATCCTGAAGGAAGGGAACCTCGCTACTATTGGAGCCAAGAGCAGCTTGGTGACAGGACCCTAGTGGGGATTGAGGCAGTGGTTCCTACCAGTGGCAGTGACCCCGCTTGGGGTGGCTGGGTGTACGCGTCCAGAGGCAGTACACCTTTCCATGGTGCCAGCAGGGCTGCTTTTACAGTTCTGAGGGACATCATGGAGAGGTTTCAATAGGAGTTAGCTCACGCCTTCACTGGGGTGTTTCCCCGAGGTGACCCCTACACTTCGGTGTGGGATCAGTCCAAGGAGACTGCTCTAGAGAGGAGTGCGTATGATGGCACAACTATGAGTGCCATGTTTGCTATTATGAGGACCTATGGGGGCCTAGAGCGTTGTTTGGGGCGTTTGTCTAGGTCTCTGCCGACAGTTCAGGATGAGAAGCGCCAGCTACAACATGAGTTTAATAGTGAGGTTGAGAGGTCATAGGTAGAGCTGGCTCGAGTGACAATAGAGAGGGACCAGGCAGTACAGCAGAATAGTGTGCTGAGTCAGGATTTGTTGGTAGTGAGATAGTAGAGAGACAGGGTGACCATAACCCATAGGAACTGTGAGCGCATGCTAGGTCATGTGCTTGGTTAGAGGAATGAAGCCTGGGAAGAGGAAGACACTCTTAGGGCTCGACAACTAGAGCTTGAGCAGCAGCTAGCTAATGTAGAGGTGTACAATGAGAACTTGCACGAGGAGATCCACCAGTTGCATAACTAGCTCCATCCCCATCATCTTCCTGGAGCAGCTGAGATAGATTCTGAGGATGAGATGGATGAGGATCCAGAGATGGAGGTGGCAGCAAGTGAAGATGAGGAAGGCGAAGGTTTCGGCATGGATAGCGACCATAACGAGTAGATGTTAGGGCTCCAGTGCTAGTCCTTCTTTTGTTGATGTTGTTGTTGCATGGCATGTACTCTTAATCCAGTTGAGACTTGGTTGTTTGTGAGACTTTATGTGGTTGAGTTGTATTGACGCTGAAAAGTCTAGTGCATGTATGCTGGCCAATTTTGATGTATGTGAACCATGTTGGCTATATGCTAAGTAATCGGTTGGTGGTGTTGTGTGTGGATGATGAATTATTGTGCCTCTGTTTATTGTGTGGATTTATTCTTGTTAATAAATTAAGTATGGCACGATTTTGCATGTATCTACCGAATGATAACAACTCCTAATGATTGATGCGTGCAGATGGTGGAAACACATGGCAGGTGTAACCACAACCCCGGTGCTAGAGAAGGTTCGTCTAGAGGTGGGGCTCGCAGGATTGAGGATAGAGCACCATCACCACCACCACCACCACCCCCTCCATACATTGTAGAGGTGTTCTTCGTGCAGTTTCTGGGAAGTCAACGAAACATGGAACAGATGCAGCAGAACATGGAAGCTGCCCTACGCAATATCGCTGATAGCACCCACCGTGGGGCTAACCCGGGCAGCCATGAAGTGAATCAATACGGTTCCTTCAAGGACTTCATGGACAGCGAACCACCGGTCTTCAAGGAGGCCGCAGAACCGCTAGAAGCCAACGAATCGATTAACACCATGGAGTAGAAATTTTGTCTCATCCGGATGACTAAAGTGCTAAAGGCAGAGTATGCGGCAGATTAATTGGAGGGGCCCGCTGGGATTTGGTGGTCCCACCATCGCAACACCTACCCTGAGGGAACCCCAATCACTTGGAACCGCTTCACCACCGCTTTTCGGGAAACTATATTCCTCCGGGTTTGGTGGAGATGAAGGTCAGAGAGTTCATGAAGCTGTCTTAGGGGACCAAGACTGTGAAATAATACTTGTATGCTTTCAACAACTTTGCTTGTTACGCTGCAGAGTTTGTGAACACTGTTGCTCAGAAGATTGCTAGCTTTTAGAGGGGCCTGAGCCCGAAGATGCTGAAGACAATGGGTACAGGGACCCGAGCTACTTTCAATGCCTACATCAGTGACTGTCTGACCCAAGAGAACAATAACAATAACTACAGTGCATCCAAGTCGTGCAAGAGGGCTTTTGAAGTCGGTTGGTCTCAGTCCAGGGCACCAGTGGCAGGGCGTCAGCAGTATCGTCCTCCTGCCCTGGGTGCTAGGTTCCGACCTCCACAAAGAAGAAACACAGGACATCTGACTTAGTAGAAGCTATACAAGGTACCAGTGGTTCCAGCAAAGCTAAGGGCCAATCAAGCCGCAGCACCTGCTGCCAACACCGTGACCAAGGGTCCGTGCTACAACTGCCATAAGATGGGACACTTTTCCAAGGAATGTCCCTACCCCAAGAAGCAGCAGACGACCTACCTAGCCCATGTGCACCACACCTCAATTGAGGGGATCCCGGAAGGAAAACCAGTAATAGCTGGTATGTTCCATGTTAATCAACAAATTGTAGTTGTTTTTTCGATTCCGGATCATCGTATTCATTTATGAGTCAAGCATTTGCACAAAAGCATGATCAAGCATTTGCAGATTTGGGTTATGGCTACCGCATCAGCTCAGCAGGGGCAGATGTGTTACCAAGTAAAGTGGTCCGAGGGGCAACCCTGGATATAAGTAACCGTGTGTTTTGAGTAAATCTAGTGGTCATGCTGGTCTAGTCTTGGATGTCATTGTAGTTATGAACTGGATGAAGGAGTGGGACGTAGTCATAGATGCAGGGAGAAGGATGTTGTCTCTAAAGGAGCCGCAGGGCAGTGGTTCTTTCCAAGTACCTTAGCCTCGTCAGTTCAACTTTGCTAGCATCTCTTGTGCTACGCAAGTGGTTCCTTTAACCCAAATCCCCATGGTTTGTGAGTTTCCTAATGTTTTCCAGAAGAGTTACCTGAACTTCCCCCAAATAGAGAAGTGGAGTTTGCCATTGAGTTGATTCCAGGTACAACACCGATCTCTAGGAGACCGTACCAGATGCCGCCGAATGAGCTCGCCAAACTGAAAACTCAATTGAAAGAGTTGCTGGACAAGGGTTTCATCTAGACAAGTTCGTCCGAATGGGGATGTCTGGCACTGTTTGTGAAGAAGAAGGATCAATCCTTGCGCATGTGCGTAGACTATCGTCCGCTCAATGTTGTGACTATCAAGAACAAGTATCCTCTACCTCGCATCGATATCCTATTTGACTAGTTGTCTAAAGCAAGAGTGTTCTCCAATATAGATCTAAGGTCAGGGTATCACCAAATCAAGATTCGACCGCAAGACATACCAATGACTGCCTTTTCTACCAGATATAGGTTGTATGAATATCTTGTCATGTCCTTTGGATTGACAAATGCTCCTGCATACTTTATATATCTGATGAACTCAGTCTTCATGCCAGAGTTGTCGTGGTGTTCATCGATGACATTCTACTCTATTCAAAGAATGAGCAAGACCATGCTCAGCATGTGAGAGTTGTACTGACCCGACTATGGGAGCATCAGTTATATGCAAAGTTCAGCAAATGTGAGTTTTGGCTTAAGAAGGTTCCATTCCTAGGACACATTCTGTCAGAAGAAGAGATTGCCGTGTTGTTACTAGGAGTAGGGTTTATCTCTGTTTTTACTGATGACGGTAGTAAATGTCAACAATCATAATAAGCTTTGATCATATAGATGTAAAAGGATAGCGTTGGATGATATAGAAGTAATTTCCTCTTATTTTTCTCACAAAAATTACTATAATAATGATTCTGTGTTGGATTCAACTAAAATTTTTTTTGTGGTGTTGTACATGTTGCTACATATTTTTATGAAATTGGTGATGAAGGAGTTTGATCTAGAATTAAAATAAAGCACCTTTGGTTTTTAGCAGGAGTACCATAAAATAGACAGTTGGACTCCTATAAACTGGATTCAAATGTAGCGCGCGTGCACACACACATGGAGAATTAAAATAAAGCACCTTTGGTTTTTTAGCATTTTTTATACTCGAGGCAGTAGTTACTCCCACCGAGAGTATAGGCACCATCGTGTGTCCGGCTGGTTAACGGGCCGACTAATGTAACCCGTTTAGACTGTTTCCATGCGGCGTTCAACTTCAGAGGCCAACGACTACTGCACCTCCTTGTTTTACGGGGCCACTTGCAGTTATTTGTTTCAAATTGTATAGATGTATATGTTTTCCGAAATTATGGACACATATTTAATACATAAACTGAGTTTACGTACATATATTTGGGAGTATGTCCATCTATATGTAGCGTTTTTAGGAGAAAAATAATATGCTACTTTTTGGGGGAGTATGTCCATATAGTGTAATTTTTATGTGGCCTTTTATTTGAAGGATACGTACATTATATGAGTATGTATATATTTCAGAGTACCGAGAGTACAGGCATGTATATGTATTAATTAATTATGATTTGAGTAGATATCCATACTATCTCGAGGACCATTTACATATACTCAAGTGTACGTGTACATACTTTTCTCGACATAGGAGTATGTGTATATACTATTTTGCATGAGTATTATACTCAGTGCTCTGCAAGAAGGTGTTATATATGGACCATATACTCTACTCTCCATGCAAGTATGTACATATACCAAAGGATACACGGAGTAGTGAGTATATACATATACCTACCAAAGGAGTAGGCCACATATGCATGAGAGTATGAGTACATACATGTTTATAATGAGTATGAAACAATACGTTTTTATACGATGAAAGAATACATACATGCATGTTTGTGCTGAGTATAAATACATACATGTTGGCAGAGAACATGGATTATTACTGTGATGTGATGAAAAAGATATATATAGAGAAATGGAGATTCTCGTCATTAGCATCTTGACGCTACAAGAAAGAAACTACAAAGCAAATCTTGTGAATCAAAAAAATGAAAGCAGATCTTGTAAATTAAAAAGAGAAGACAAATATTGTAGAAAGATTGTACGCACTACTGGAATTCAGGCCTTAAAACAGGTGGTAAAGGCCTTCCCGACTGCTTTACACGTGGCAGTCGGCAAAGAACACGTGGCAAAGAATTCATCGGCAAAGAAACCTTTGCCACCTGCCAAGAGAAAAGCAGTCGGCAAAGCCTTTGCCACCTGCTAGTATGGCAGTCGGCAAAGGGAACGTAAGCCATTGTGAGATGACGGAGCGTATCCCATTTGCCAACTGCCACGCGGCAGTCGACAAAGGCTTTTCTTATTTTTTATAACAGAATTTCTTTGTCGACTGTCTTCATGAGCAGGTGGCAAAGGATCTTTTAATTTTTTTCAGGACAGAAATTCTTTGCCGACTGTCTTTGTTCGCAGGTGGCAAAGGATTCATTATCGACTGCCTTTATTGGCAGGTGGCAAAGGATTCTTTGCCGACTGCCTTTATTGGCAGGTAAAATAGCTTTTTCTATACAATTTAAAATATATTTAATATACTTTATTAGGAACATGTGTACAGCACTCCAACATGTCCTAATACACACGATTATATGTATTATTAGTAGTCCAACATGATTCCACTAAATACAAATATGTCCTAATGTTGCATCAACATAACAACAAAGTACACAAGGCGCACAGACTTTTGGCACCCATCTACCGAAATCTTCTCCAAATATTTGGCATCAACATAACAAACTCTTTGCACAACCACAGAACTGAGAACACTAGCTAAACATTTACTAAAATGAGTAACATTGGACAAAGCACAGGCAACAGCCTTGCCCTTGTCGCTGCAGCCCCATATCTCCCTTATCTCAAGTTGCAGATTTGACAATGCAACCAAGACAGCCACCTAGCAAATTGGCAAAGAGGACATCTTGATCATCCAATATCTGAAATTAAGATTGCAAATAGGCATTAGTTAACTGGAATAATTCTCCTTATTTATAGACATGGTAGAGACATGGTGTAGGTCCAAGTATGGGGTCCTGATGATAGAAATAAATAGCCTAGCTAGTAGAAAACAAAAGCAAGTTTACTAAAAGCTCCAAGCAAAATAACTGCAACAGGTGGATAAATCGATGGCAAAATAAGGTGAATAACTAAAAGCTCCAAGCAAGTTTACTAAAAGTTTACAATGTTGGATAAATAGATGGCAAGTGGCTGGTTAGCATAAACAATAAAAGGAGCACAAGAAGGTCCTCATTCATAACTGAGAATATGATATGCTGCAAGCAGAATGTGCACTGGTCTTCAGTGCTTATGTTAGACTTACATTAACTGACAAATATTTGGGTGAAGCACGCTCAACTACTGCAAACTGAAGATTATCTTTTGCAACCACTCTTATAGAGTAAGTTGATCCAGGGACAAGTCCTCTAAGACAAAACCTACCAAAAGCATCTGTGGTAGCTTCCTCATAAAAACCTGTGGATTCAGATCTTGCTTCAACAAAAACACCCTCCTTTGGGTGGCCAGTTAATAGTGTTACAGAACCCATGCCACTACATTGAAATATGATAAGAGTTAAGTATAGTAAGATTGGCCAGCAACCACAATTAAGACTTAGTAATGCATATTCACAGTAATAGTTTTCAAGCACCAGCATGACTGTATCCTAACTGACCATTAAGAGCTTTGTGTGCACATGATGTGGGAAACATACAACAAAACTATTAAATATAACAGGATGGATTAAGCAAGGTATCCATAATTCAACATTATCAGTTTCTTCATTAAGGCTATAACTTCGCTAATTTGTTACATAAAGAAAAATACTGTTCAATAATTGACAAATTTATCAGATAAACTTAAAGCAAATACTGCAGCCGCTATGTATTCTTAAGGCTAGCCCTATATATACACTCCTACCATACCTACCGTGGTCTATTATTCATCTATCTACTACTACCAAGCATGCATATCTACACCTCACTAACACTAGTACACAGAGGTTCTAAGCCGGCGGGGGTAAAACATTTGCACAGGCGGTTTTAATTATAATGCGCCTGTGTTATAAATTTGTACGGCTAGAATTAAAAACCGCCTGTATAAAAGGCTCAGTACAGGCGGTTATTGTAAGAAAACCGCCTGTGTAAATGAACAATTTACATACGCGGTTCAGTTATGTGAACCGCCTATGAAAATAGATTTTCACAGGCGGTTCACATAACTGAACCGCCTGTGTTTTATCTTCCTATAAATACCCCCAGCCCCCTTCTTCCTCCTCGGGCAGAACCGTAGCTCGCAGCCACCTTCCATTGCAGCCCATCTTGGAGTTCCAGATTTTTCAAAATACAAGAGGGGAGGTTTTGATCTTCATTTCTTGGAAGGAGGTGGCTAAGAAAGGTTAGTTGATTCCTCTAATGCCTCTTTTTGTGCCCTCTTGCTCAATTTAAGCTACTTTTCGGATCTAGGGTTTCACCATGAGAGGGAGAGAGTAGAATAGCTAGGTATGGACTATATTTGCTCAAATGAGGTTGCTCAAGATGGTTTGATGATGTCTCTCTTCTCTTCTTTTTTATGTTTCCTTCTCTAATTAGTGAATCCAAGAAATATATATGTAGTAGTTTCCATGAATGGTGTTTCCATGCTTGGGAAGAGAGAGAAAGATAAGTTTTCTTTTTAGTTTTTTAAATTATATTGTTTAGGATGTTATTTTTTATGTAAATTTGATTTAATTATGGGATAAGCATTTTTCATGTATGAGGTTGCTTAAGATGGTTCCTCTCCTCTCACCATTTCCATGTTTCCTTCTCAAATATTTTTCTAGTGATATAAACATATATATTTAGTTTCAATCAACAGTGTTTTTGTACCTTGTCAAATTTATTTTAGTGATATAAAGATATATATTTAGGGTTTTGTCTTTATTTTTTATACTTGTTCTACTTTTTCAATTTGATTTAATTGTTAGGTGTTCTTTTATTTTTTATAACAAATATTCCAAGACAATAATTCAATTAATTTACTAACTTTTCAACAGGTCAAAATACAAGGGTGGAGGTTTTGATCTTCATTTCTTGGAAGGAGGTGGCTAAGAAAGGTTAGTTGATGCCTCTAATGCCTCTTTTTGTGCCGTCTTGCTCAATTTGAGCTACTTTTTGGATCTAGGGTTTCACCATGAGAGGGAGAGAGTAGAATAGCTAGGTATGGTCTATATTTTCTCAAATGAGGTTGCTTAAGATGGTTAGATGATGTCTTTCCTCGCTTCTTTTTTATGTTTCCTTCTCTAATTAGTGAATCCAAGAAATATATATGTAGTAGTTTCCATGAATGGTGTTTCCATGCTTGGGAAGAGAGAGAAAGATAAGTTTTCTTTTTAGTTTTTTAAACTATATTGTTTAGGATGTTATTTTTTATGTAAATTTAATTTAATTATGCGATAAGCATTTTTGTGCCCTCTTGTTTAAGATGTTGCCTCTCCTCTCACCATTTCCATGTTTCCTTTTTCAATTTGATTTAATTGTTAAGACTTCTTTTATTTTTAATAACAAATATTCGTAGATAATATTTCAATTAATTTACTAACTTTTCAACAGGTCATGAAGGAGAGGCCCTTACGAATGTATAACTTATCAAGACTAGATCCATCATATATACCTGAGGTGCATAGGTTTGTTGATGCCGCTAAGAACCATGCTTTGAGAACAAAGACAAAGCATATATATTGTCCATGCTACGACTGCAGAAATATTCTTCTATTTGAAGAAACTGAAGTAATCATTTCTCATCTAGTCTGCCGAGGATTTATGAAGGATTACTTGATTTGGACAAAGCATGGAGAGGGTAGCTCAACGCTTTATACAGTTGGGGACCCAGCACACATCGACACCGATGGTCCAGGCATGTCTGCTGATGGTACCATCGGTTTAGGGTTTAGGGTTTAGGGTTTAGGGTTTAGCGGTAACATCGACACCGATGGTACCTTCAGTTTTTCCACGACACACCCCAGAGTGAACATGTTGTGCCAAATGTTACCGCTGGTGGATTTGCTGGGGGAAATGATGGTGCAAGAACTCATGTCTTACCAAATGATACGGCTGCGAAAGATGTTGAATTCTTGGAGGCAATGTTGTGTCGTCATACTGAATCATCAATGTTATTAATGAAAGGGATGGAGGCCTTGAAGAAGGCAGTAGAAGAGCCTTTGTATGATGAGTCTAAAGGTTGTACCAAAGAGTACACAACATTACGAGCTGTGCAAAAACTGTTGATGGCAAAAGCCAGGTATTTTTTTGTCTGATGCTGGATTCGATGCGTTCTTAAGTATTATCGACGATATGCTTCCAAAGGAGAACAAAGTGCCTGCTAACACATACTATGCAAAGAAGTTGATCAGTCTGCTGACTATGGGTGTCGAGAAGATCCATGCGTGTAGAAATCATTGTATCCTCTACTGAGGTGATGATTATAAGGACTTGGATAGTTGTCCAAAGTGTGGTGCAAGTCGATACAAGACAAACAAAGACTATCGAGAGGATTGTGCTGCCTCCATGTGTAAAGCAGGGAAGAAGCGAAAGAAGGCCCAAAAGAACACCCAACAGAGTTCAAAACCCATGAGCAAAGATAAAGAAGAGGTTGACTATTATGCGCAGAAAAAGATTCCTGCTTTTGTGATATGGTACCTTCTAGTGGTAGATCGACTGAGGAGTTTGTTTAATAACCATGAGGATGCAAAACTTATGAGTTGGCATGCTTCTGATGAGCACAGAAATGATGGCAAGTGTTGATATTTGGGAACGCAATAAGGAATTGATCCGCAAGCGCACGGATATCGGTGAGCACTTCACCCGGGAAATTATCCAGAGTATCGTATTTATTTTTTTACCACTAGGAGAAAGAGTGCATCTGACTAACCGGTCTATTACTACTAACCTTTAGGCACAAAGAATGTCTTTCGATGTGAGTGATAAATAGAGAAGACTGCAACCGTAGTCTCCTTCTAACCTTGGTAAGGATGATCTACTGTTCTAATGGGGAGGCTAACGGAATCTAGACACCACAAAGGATGTTCAACCCGCACCTATAAACCCTATCCTTCCTGCTAACGAGATGTGATCTACAAAGATAGCTCGGAATTGTCACATTCCTCACTACTACCACGGTCCAGCTAGTCAGGGAATATCTATGAGTACCCCAGCCTAAACACCACGTTTACGCCAGCAATGATTACTCTAAACTCTACGCGAAGAGATTAAAGTAAACTCATAAACCATAAGAACAATAAAACAAGAACTTACTAGAATTTAGAAGTCGAATTACTGAAGAATCCTAGGAGCAAGCTTCGGGTTAGGAGAACTTGATCCCGCAGGTACAAGCTTGGAGTAGACACCGACAGGCCGGGCTTCCTCCACTCTACACCTCCACTCTATCTCTCTCAATCTAGTAGAAACTAGAAGATCTATTTCTACCTTACATTGATTGCTAAGCCTAAAAATGAAATATTAATTAGAGAAGAGGTTTTCCTTCGAGGGCACCCCTCAATCTCTATGATAATTTCTTCATGTCTTCTCCAGGGGCCAGGGGGGCCTTGCTTATATAGTCCTCCCCTTCTATGCGTTTTTGGGTCGATAGGCGAGGTGGTACTATGTTTTTCTTGATCCAATAGGTCGTGGAATATCCCGAGCGAAAGAGTCCTGATTTGGCTCCAACAGGGGGGCGGGCGCCCAGGCTACCAGGGCGGGCGCCCTGGGCCTGGCCCAGTTTCTCCTCCGCTTCGGTCTCGTGGCTTCTGGAGTCTTCTAGATGATGTAAAATTACGCGGTGCGTTGATATCTCTATGTAATCCCGACATGTGGGCCTTTCTTCCTTATTTCCTGATAACCCCCTGCAGAAATAGATAAACAACAAAACTCGTGGAATTCTGTCAGATCAAACCCTAATTCTAGGTGTTGGTTGCATATTGGTCCTTTCTCTTGTTTATTTGATAATTAAAATTGATACTTAAGAACCGTCAACAAATACCACCATACTTAGGCTTTTACTCGTCCTCGAGAAAAGGATGGTTAAGAAAAATATCTGGGGTAAACATTTTAAAGCATTCTTATATAATTGCAGGGTGTTAAAAATTTCCACTGTGTACCATAGCCAGGGATATATATGATCAAGAGTAAAGATCCTTTCTTCTCAATCTTGCCACTTGGAGCTTTTGTATATTTTTGAAAGAAAGTTAGCATACCTTTTTATCCTCATAGGTTCTCTCAGATCACTCATTATCTTTTATATATCTCACTGAGGCTGTTTTATTTTGCAAAAATTCTCAAGCATACTTACTTTGCATTTATTGCCTGATCAAAACGGGATCCGAGGAGAGGAATGTCATACTCTTTAGATCAAAGACTTTTGAAATTAAAATCTTTGTCATCTCTTGCTGGCATATTGCTTATTAGAGGGACCATGGGCTATCATTTTTTTAAGTGGATACCGAGGTACACCTAATTCTACTGCCGGACACTTGTCCATTTTTTCTGCAAGGTTGTCGAGCACTTGCTCCTTTTTATTTCCTCGAAATATCTTCTATTTTTGCATAGCCCATGCCTCTAATGCAATAATATTTCGGAAGAGTGAATCTTACTGAAATAATGTCTTGATCTTAGGAGCATGATAAATCTCTCAACAAGGGTCTAACTCATTTTGAACAAACTCAATACAGAGCAGATAGCTTTTATAATCATAATTAATATTTCAGTTTTATCAGGCATATAAAACACTGAGGATGGTAGCTAGAATTTTGAATATTTTGAAATAAATTCTCCAAGCAACAATGATATCAAGAACAAGAAACTCATACTCTACCATCACATATTCCATATTGACTTAAGTAACACAGGGTTTTAAAATGATTTTATAACAATTGCAAGTTTTCAGGAAATATCATAGATTGAGATTAATCATGATTAGAAATATTTAAATCCTTTTATTTTATCATGTCGGAAACAATAATCTGCATAATCCAAAATATATATATGTGTAAAGTAAAGTGTGCAGAGTGTGTACCTGAATGGTGGAGTGGAGTAGTTGGAGTGTGTTTGGTATGTCGAGGGATATCCCCCATACTTGTTTTCTGCTTTCTTGCACAAAAATAAAGTAGAGACACACAAGACATAATAACAATAATAGTACTCTTTATTGATCTTGAGGCATTTATTACAAAAGACTGATAGCAAACTGATAACAAACTGATGATAATAGCAAACTGATGATAATAGCAAACTTAAACCGAATTTAAAGATAGATGACTAAGATGTATTGCCTCAAGGTCTAATCTAGATAACTTAGCGGCGCTCTAATTCTTTGATCTTCTTGTTGGCACTGGCAAGATCCTGCCTAAGGGTGTTGTGGTTAGAGAGCTGCCTAGTGAGGGAATTAATCGAGGACTGGAGGTCTATGATAACTCTATCTAGCCTGCGAACTTCCTCATCAATATCCTTTATAGTCTTGCGACGCTTGGGAGGTGTCTCAAAAGCATTGAGAGAGTGCTTCGGGGCTACCTTTGGAGGGATGAAACGGACTTTGGCTACTCTAATCCCTTCAAAGTAAGGCCTTTCCTCCTCCGTAGTGTAGCGTACGCTGCTGATCTCGCCGCTTCGGTTGGTCTTGACTCCAACGACCCTCTCATTGGGTCTAGGTGGAAGGATCCTTGTGCCGGTTGGCACCTTGATAGTGGTCTTCGTCTTGGATGATGATCCTGTGAGGAGTAGGGGTTGTGGCGGTGCGGTGAGAACTGGTTGAGCATGGTAAGATTGGGCGGAGCTGCGTTGGCGTAATGGCATGGCTTCTAGCTGACGCTCTGTGTTGGCCGGGACGAGAGCACGGGCATCGGGGTCCTCCATAGGCTCCATGTTGAGGTTGAAAGGGACGACTTCCCAATCATCGTGGTACTTCTCCGCCATTGGAACAAATCAAATTTTAATTGAAGGAGAGCTAATCAAGCTCTAATTGAAGAAGAGCTAGTCAAGCTCTAATTAAAGGAGAGAAAGCTTGGTGGCTTGGTGTTTGAAAACTAAGGTCAGGGGTCTGTTATAGGGGTCAAAAGGGTGCCTCTATGGGTTGTTCGGGTTGCTCCCGTCGACGTGTGTGCGAAACTTTCCATCTGAGGGATTATTCGGATCACCCTAAGTGCATTTTCCATAACAGAGAAAGTCGGGACCAAGGGGGAACAGGGGCTGGGCGCCCGCCCACTTGACCTGGGCGCCCGCCCTCTCTCTGGCCCCTCTGTGGGCCCACTTCTCCGAGCGCGTTTCTAGATGCGGAATTATTTAGAAAAATATATATATGACCCAAAACCATCAGACCAAAAGTGTTGGGCTCTAATTCTCTATGGGAAGGTAAAAATGGACTACGTCTATTTCTTCAAATTCCTCATTGGGCTCTAAAAATAATTTAAGACGTTGACCATTTACCTTGAATAACGTACCTTCGCTATTTTGAAGTGTGATAGCTCCGTGGGATGATGAATTGATTACCTTGAATGGTCCTTCCCATTTGCTCTGGAGTTTTCCATGCCCGAAAAGCTTTACCCTGGAATTAAAAAGTAATACCTTATCTCCGGGTGTGAACTCCTTCTTCTTGATTCTCTTGTCATGCCACCTCTTGACTCTTTCTTTGTAGATCTTTGAATTGTGATATGCCTTCTCTCGCCATTCTTCTAATTCTGATAGTTGCATTCTTCTATAATCTCCAGCAACATCTAGATCCATATTCCATCTCTTTATGGCCCAATGTGCTTTGAATTCTAGTTCAACAGGTAGATGGCAAGCCTTCCCGTACACCAATTGGTATGGAGACATTCCGATTGGGGTCTTGTATGCTGTCCAGTATGCCCAGAGTGCATCGGGTAGCTTGTCTTTCCATGCCGTTCCCATTTCATTTACTGTCTTCTGAAGAATATTCTTGATTTGTTTGTTGGAAGTCTCTGCTTGGCCACTTGTCTGAGGATGATAGGGGGTAGAGACATTATGACGGATTCCGTGTCTTGATAGATATTGCTTGAAGCGTTTGTCGATGAAGTGTGCTCCTCCATCACTTATCACTACTCTGGGGACTCCAAATCTTGGAAATATAATTTCTTCAAACATCCTCTTTGAACTGACGTTGTCGGCATGCTTGCAAGGTAATGCCTCTACCCACTTGGAGACATAGTCAACTGCCACCAAGATGTACTCACACTTCTTTGATGGAGGAAATGGACCCATGTAGTCTATCCCCCAGACATCAAAGAGCTCAATCTGAAGGTTGTTGGTGAGTGGCATTGCATCCCTTGTATTTATGTTTCCGTGTCTTTGACATGGCCCACATCTTCTGATATATTGCTTCGTGTCTTCATACATTGTAGGCCAATAGAATCCACACTGCCAGATCTTTGAATGTGTACGGAATGCTCCATAGTGACCTCCATATGGTGATGAATGACATCTGTCAATGATCTTCCATCCTTCCTCAGTGGTCACACATCTCCTGAGTAAGCCATCAGAGCATACTCGGAAGAGGTATGGCTCATCCCATATATGTGAATGACTTTCTTGAATAAGCTTCTTCTTGTTTGCTCCTGGTGGTACATACCCTGAAACCATAAAATTAACAATATCTGCATACCAGGGGTCAGACCTGTTAATCCCGTAGAGCATGTCGTCCCGGAGTGAATCATTGATGGGGGTTTCCTGTGGACTCTTAAAATACATTCTAGACAAGTGATCAGCAACAGAATTTTCTACTCCCTTTTTATCTTTTATTTCTAAGTCAAATTCTTGGAGTAATAAGATCCATCTAATCAGGCGAGGTTTAGCATCTTTTTTAGTGAGCAAATACTTTAATGCAGCATGATCAGTGTAAACAATTATTTTAGCTCCAACTAAATAAGATCTAAATTTATCAATGGCAAAGACAACAGCCAGAAGCTCTTTTTCGGTGGTTGCATAATTAAGTTGAGCTCCTGTCAAAGTTTTACTGGCATAAGCAATTGCATGATGCTTCTTGTCTTTAGTTTGTCCCAATACTGCCCCCACAGCATAATCACTAGCATCACACATAATTTCAAAAGGCAACGACCAATCAAGGGGTTGAATGATTGGTGCAGAGATGAGTGCTTTCTTTAATAAATTGAAAGATGTTAGACATGCATCATCAAATTCGAAAGGAGCATCCTTGGCTAGCAAAAGAGTAAGTGGTCTAGCAATAAATGAAAAATCTTTTATGAATCTACGATAAAAACCAGCATGGCCAAGAAAGCTTCGAATTCCTTTTATATTCACAGGTGGAGGTAGTTGTTCAATTACTTCAATTTTAGCTTTGTCTACCTCAATACCTCTTTCAGACACTAAGTGTCCTAGCACTATTCCTTCTCTAACCATAAAATGACATTTTTCCCAATTAAGGATTAAGTGCTTTTCTTCACATCTTTGCAAAAACCTTGTCTAAGTTTTCAAGACAACTATCAAAAGTTTTTCCATAAACAGAGAAATCATCCATGAAAACTTCCATAATCTCTTCAATCATATCAGAAAATATAGACATCATGCATCTTTGAAAAGAAGCTGGTGCATTACATAACCCAAAAGACATTCTACGGTAAGCATAAGTTCCATAAGGGCATGTAAAAGTGGTTTTGCTTTGATCATCAGGATGGATCGGGATTTGATGATACCCTGAATATCCATCTACGAAACAGAAGAACGAATGGTTTGCTAACCGCTCTAGCATCTCATCTATAAAAGGTAAAGGAAAGTGATCCTTTCTCGTGGCTTTGTTTAATTTTCTATAGTCTATGCACATCCGCCATCCTGTGACGGTGCGTTGCGGAATTAGCTCGTTCTTTTCATTCATAATAACTGTCATGCCCCCCTTTTTGGGCACAACTTGGACTGGGCTCACCCACTCACTGTGCGGCACAGGATATATAATCCCTGCATGCAACAACTTTATAACTTCCTTTTTAACTACCTCTCTTATAGTATTATTAAGTCTACGTTGGGGTTCTCGAGAGGGTGTAACAGAAGGATCTGTTGGAATACAATGGGTACAAATCATAGGACTGATTCCTGTAAGATCTTGGAGTGAGTAGCCAAAAACTGAGTGATGTTTCTCTAGAATGGTCATTAATCGCAGAGTTTGATCCTGAGTGAGTTTATCACTAATGATTACAGGGAACTCTGGATTATTGTTTAGGAAAGCATATGTAAGACCGGGTGGTAAAGTTTTAAGCTCTATGGGAGGTCTAGGTGTTTCTGCAAACTCATCTAAGGGTTCAGGCTCGGAAGGTTCGTCTTCTACTTCTGTGAAGAAAGGAGTTTCGTCTTCTAAGTCTGGTTCATCTAAAAGCTCTAGAGATGCAGCCTTTACTTCCTCCATAGGATCAGGCAAAAGATATGACTCGGCCTTATTGTTTAAGGAGTGTGAAATTATTATTGGGAATTTAAAAGTTTTTCCAAAAGAAATGTGTAGCTTTCCAGTATGACCTTCATAAAGGAGTCTTCTAAAAGGTTGTCCTATCAACATGTCGAAGTCCCATGTATCAAAGATATAGAAGTTCAAATGAACCATGGAGCCTTCTACCGTAAGAGGTAGGATATTAATAATTCCAAGACTGGGGACTAATCGTCCCGAAGATTCCTTTATGACCTTTGTTGTGGGGGTTAAGATAAGATTTTTAAATAGTTTAAGTGCAAAGGATTCAGACATAATGTTGATCCCCACAACAGGATTATAAAGAGCATTAAATCGATCAGAATTATAAGCACAGCGTATAGTTATAGAGGGTGTGTCCAATCGGATCACATCAGAGGAAAGCTCTGATTCCTCCAACCATTCGCTACTCATGACTGAGATAAGCTCTCTCAATTGATATTCACTTGGTAAATAAATGCTAAACTGGTCGTTTTGGGGTTTGTCAATAGAATGGTAGTTTGAAATATTTCCAAAATCGGCAAAAAGATCGGATTCTATATCCAGCATGAAGTCCGGTGGTGGAATTTCTTCCTCTTGTGGCTCAGAACTTGGGATAGCTAAAGTAGATGAAGAATTTGGCAGAGTGTCTACTTCGGCTTCGTAGGTTTCATCATGAAGGGTATTATCCATCTCAGCTTCTAGGATTCTATCTAGGATCACTCTAGCTTCATCAGCAGGGATGCGAAAGAAAGAACCTCTAGACATTGCGTGCAGCATTTGTTTGTGATTTTTATGAAGACCTCGAAAAAAGTGAAATAAAAGAACAGGGTCTTCTAGATTAAGGTTTGGACCAGATTCTAAAAGATCAGAAAAACGTTTCCAGGATTTTCCCAAAGTTTCATTATCTTTTTGTTTAAAAGATAGGACTTCGAGTCTAAGGTCAGCTATACGGTCAAGGGAATAGAAATCTAGACAAAAGTTGGCTCGTAAAACTCTCCATTCACCTTGTTGTTGACTTACCTTCTGACTGTACCATTGTCTAGCTTCTCCCGTTAAGGAAAAAGGAAAAAGCTTCCAACGTAAAGTCTTATCAGAAATGCCTTCAATGCGAAGACAATCACATGTTTGCTCAAAATCTCTAATATGAAGGTAAGGGTTTTCGTCTTCCTTTCCCGAAAAAGATAGGTTTTGAATCATGGCAATCAACCTAGAACTTAACTTATACTGGGATGTTTGGATAGGCTGTGATTATTCCCAAGGTAAAAGGTCAGTTGCTAAAGGGATTGCAGACTCATGGATCGATTTAGAATTTTGGTTTTCCATAAGGTAAGAGTAAAGAAAATAAATAAAGGATATAAAAGATAAGAAAAGATAAAAGTATAGATACAAGCTAGTAGCAAGACACAGGTTATCTCAGCAACCGTCTTTCTCCCCGGCAACGGCGCCAGAAATGCTTGTTGATATTTGGGAACGCAATAAGGAATTGATCCGCAAGCGCACGGATATCGGTGAGCACTTCACCCGGGAAATTATCCAGAGTATCGTATTTATTTTTTTACCACTAGGAGAAAGAGTGCATCTGACTAACCGGTCTATTACTACTAACCTTTAGGCACAAAGAATGTCTTTCGATGTGAGTGATAAATAGAGAAGACTGCAACCGTAGTCTCCTTCTAACCTTGGTAAGGATGATCTACTGTTCTAATGGGGAGGCTCATGGAATCTAGACACCACAAAGGATGTTCAACCCCCACCTATAAACCCTATCCTTCCTGCTAACGAGATGTGATCTACAAAGGTAGCTCGGAATTGTCACGTTCCTCACTACTACCACGGTCCAGCTAGTCAGGGAATATCTATGAGTACCCCAGCCTAAACACCACGTTTACGCCAGCAATGATTACTCTAAACTCTACGCGAAGAGATTAAAGTAAACTCATAAACCATAAGAACAATAAAACAAGAACTTACTAGAATTTAGAAGTCGAATTACTGAAGAATCCTAGGATCAAGCTTCGGGTTAGGAGAACTTGATCCCGCAGGTACAAGCTTGGAGTAGACACCGACAGGCCGGGCTTCCTCCACTCTACACCTCCACTCTATCTCTCTCAATCTAGTAGAAACTAGAAGATCTATTTCTACCTTACATTGATTGCTAAGCCTAAAAATGAAATATTAATTAGAGAAGAGGTTTTCCTTCGAGGGCACCCCTCAATCTCTATGATAATTTCTTCATGTCTTCTCCAGGGGCCAGGGGGGCCTTGCTTATATAGTCCTCCCCTTCTATGCGTTTCTGGGTCGATAGGTGAGGTGGTACTATGTTTTTCTTGATCCAATAGGTCGGTGGAATATCCCGAGCGAAAGAGTCCTGATTTGGCTTGTAACAGAACCGACCAAATTATAAGAGATTAAGCCTAATAGTGACCATTTGCATAGTCGAACCATCACGCTTAAGCCCATATAATCCCGGTAGTCCGTGAAATCTCGAAGGATTTCAAACCACACATCGCATAACAACCAAGATCGTAATAAGTTTAGCGGCCGCCATCCACAAGTACGTCCAGATTACAACATTCATAAATCACATCGGAGTACTTAAGTTATTACAAACCAAGTTCTTCAAGTAGCGGAAGCTTCATAGTTCGAAAATACAACACACACGATAAGTCTGATACAGTGCCATAGTTCGGTCATTCCCTCAAAAGCAAAAGAAGAGACGGAGTGACCATCGCCCTTGGTCTAGTCATCACCCATAGCTGGGTACAGACAGAGGATGCAATAACCATAGTACATTTGACCATCTGCAAAACAACATGGGAGTAGAACCCTGAGTACGAGAAGGTACTCAGCTAGACTTACCCGTCATAAACTTAAAATAAAGACTCATCAAGGATCATGAAGGCTATATAGTGGGGTAGCTGACAACCATTTTGCAAAACCGCAATATTACACTATCATAACCTACACAAGTCTTTCTTCTTTTAATTTGCCCAAGTTGAAAGTATCATTACCTATTATCTAGGTTTGCACCTGCACTATTACAAGCAACTGTAAGGCTATGATAGTACCTCATCATAGCATTCATAAACCCTTTCATTATAACCCAAGTGTTCCATAGTCCTTACTATGACACCGAAGCTCATGTCAAGTGCTCACTATCCAGGAGCGATGGCGATTCGAATCGATTTCTAACCAGCTAGCGAGGTATTCCGCACACAAACCACACTCACTGATCAAGTGAGCTACAGGTCACCGTGTTGCACTATCCAGGACCAATTCGCGGGTTCGACAGGCACCGCACGTACCCGAGGACCGTTCCGGCGACCGAGGTATCCAAGGTATACCAAGGTTGCGCGCCGTGCCCTCGTCGTTCTCCTCAACCATCACCAATACAGCGCGTACATCGGGCTGATTCCCGGCCCGGATAGTGCTCAGGCTTCGCGGTCGGAACGACTTATCCTTCCAGCTAAATGTGGGGCATGCGTTCAACATGACAAGAGGGCCGTCAACGATCGGTCCTTAAACGACACAGGTAGGGGCACTATGGTCAACCCACCACAAGACCCTGCCCGGTCTCCAAATTCATTTCACACTTGGTCATCCTTTTCCCGAGCAACCAATGCTTAATCAAGCAGGTATCCACCTATATCTCGCAGCTGACAGGAAATCACCCGACTTCTACCGGACTAAGCAAGCTAAGCATAGACTCCGTGCCTATCTACATAGGACAAGGTAGATAAACGAGTAGGAATAACAAGGAGTACATATGCTGCAACGGTATCAGGCAACTCCTACCACTTAAATGCAGTAGTAGAACAAGTATAGTGCATCACATAAGTTAGCGAGAATAGGGAGACTTAGAATGCTCCGGGGCTTGCCTTTCTCAAAGGTGCTGGGTCGGTGATCTGGACACTCCTGCAGTTCCTCTCCGGGTTCCGGTACTTCCGGAGGTTCCTGCTCCTGAATCTCCTCTGGCTCCTCGGGTCCCACCTCGTTCTCCTGCGAGCCTGTATGATGCAAGTATGCTCATGAGTGGAGTGCGAGATGCCCGAGTGGATGCTTGTAGGAGATAGTACCAAAGGAGTCATGTTATGATGCATAGGTGATGCACTTGGTCATGCTTATTACAAGGTAGTCAACAACACCCAAGAACAATTAACTGAATCAAGCATCTATTGCATTCTCTTCTACAAATATTTTTCAAATGCAACCAGCAACCCCCATGATGCTTCAAAGATACACCAAACCCAACTTATTCCATTCAACCTACATACACAACCATTCATAATTTTCTTTATTCATTTCTAAGCCCATTAAAAATCACATGCAATTCTGTTCATCAATAAATTCCACAAAAATTATAGGAGACTACCAGCTAAGCATAAAGTCTACTGTAAATTTTTCATGATTTTTGGATACTTATTTTGAGCCACAAAAATCACAAGATTAATTAATAAGGCAAGTAAAATCACTCTACTGTGATACAAGTGTCAAACAATAGATTTCATATTTTTACAATTTGTATAATATCATAAGAAACACCCACAAAATTTTCCAGATTTATTGCATGACCCAATTAATTATTAAAAATCATAAATCACTGCCATGCAAGCATTTAAATTACCATAAATTCATTTATACACCAAATAATATGTAACAATATTTTCTCAGTGATTAAACACACATGCAGAGCCAGTAAAACAAATTTTAGATTTTTCTGAACCCTATTTTATTTACTATGGATTTTCCAAGTTTAGGAAAAACATGGATTAATTATATTCTTACATGAAAGTTACTCAAACATGACATGCAATCATACTAGGCTATAGATCTGGAAATAAGGAACACACCAAAATTTATTTCACCATTTTTGGAGCTATATTCATCAAGATATGGATTTTTGAACATTTAAATCATTTTCTGGAAAAACTTTTAAAACGGAAAGCCACCCAAAACGCTAAGCGCACCCGGATTCAAACCCTCGGAGTCACTGACAGGCGGGACACGCGAGTCAGGGGACCCCACCTGTCATCCACCTCGTGACCCCGCGGCCAAAGATCGGCCGGAATCTCGCCGCCAGTGAGGTTTCCGGCGACACCGTGAGCACCTACGGCTTCGCGCGAACGAGACGAGTCCAGCCGTACCCTCTTTGGCACCGGACGAGCACCGGAACTACCTCGCCGTCGCGAATGGCGGACGCGGCGGCGCTGCTCGCCGTGGTCCGGCCGTTTCACGGCGGTAGAGCGTGAGCTAGTGACGGTAAAAGGTGCGCGAGGCCAAGGCGGACCCAAAGCACCTATGAACGCGAGCAGAGACAGAGAGGAGAGGGAGAACCGTGCGAGCCAAGAGGTCGCCGGAGCTCCGACTCACTCCGGTGAGCTCCAGCGGGCACGCATGGCTTACCGAGCACGGAAGAGCGCAAGCACGAGACGCGGAAGGACGAGGCGGAGCCGGTGGTGGTCGCGAAGGGGAAGGAGAGGGCCGGAGCTGGCCGCGAGGGAAGCTCCGAGCCGTCGGCGGCTATGGCGTGCGGCGGAGCGGCGAGCGCTGCGCGAGAGCGAGCAGAGAGGCGAGAGCGAGCGGTGGAGGGCGCAAATGGGAGCGGGGGCTTCGGCGGGCGCGTCCAGGGGCTCCTGGTGGCCGACCAGGGCGTCTCCACGCCGCCGCATGCCCGCCACGCGGCGGCCAGGCTCTGCCGGCGCGCCACGGCGGCACGGCGAGGCCGTCCGCGCGCGCGGACGCGGGCGCGAGCGCGAGGAGGGGGAAGGGGAAGGCGCGGGCGGGCCAGGCCGGCTTCGGCCAGCGGGCCAGAAGCGAGGCCGCGGCCTGCTAGCGCCCCCTTTCCCTTTTCTATTATTTTTTTTAATTTCTTTTCTCAAATTCTCTCATAAATTCATTTTGGCCATTTTCAAATCATTTTCACCACTTTCTCCCAAAGGCAAAGTTGTTCCAAACTAAAAACTCTACAACTTTACTTTAATAAGTAAGACCAAATTCTAAATAGAATTTGAATTACAAATTAAAACTTAGTTCTAGTTTTTTAAATAAATTCATTTTGTAAAATTGGTATAAATTCCATTTCTTAAATTCCATAGCTCCAAAAATTGCACAAAAATGTTCTTAATTCTTCTTTCACATAAACCAACCTAGTTTGAATATTTCACAATTTTTGAAGCAAGCATCACATTTTTAACATATTTAAAACTTATGAAATGATGCACATAAAATCATACTTGAAGAGAATGACATGCTTATGATGCTTATGATTGATGAGGATGCTTATGCATTGCTTTGCTAAGGCTAAGTGCATGCTTAACACCTAGGGTGTTACATGGCTCCAACAGGGGGGCGGGCGCCTAGGCTACCAGGGCGGGCGCCCTGGGCCTGGCCCAGTTTCGCCTCCGCTTCGGTCTCGTGGCTTCTGGAGTCTTCTAGATGATGTAAAATTATGCGGTGCGTTGATATCTCTATGTAATCCCGACATGTGGGTCTTTCTTCCTTATTTCCTGATAACCCCCTGCAGAAATAGATAAATAACAAAACTCGTGGAATTCTGTCAGATCAAACCCTAATTCTAGGTGTTGGTTGCATATTGGTCCTTTCTCTTGTTTATTTGATAATTAAAATTGATACTTAAGAACCGTCAACAGCAAGCTTCGCCATCCAGCCGATGGAAAGCAGTGGCAAGATTTCAATGACAACCACCGAGACTTTGCCAGCGAACCAAGGAATGTTAGGTTCGCACTATGTACAGATGGAATGAATCCATTTGCTGAGAGGACCAGCAAGCATAGCACATGGCCGGTGATTCTCACCATCTACAACCTCCCTCCGTGGTTGATGCAGAAGTGAAAATACCTTTTGCTAACCTTACTTATCTCTAGACCAGTCCAACCTGGAGTTGACATGGATGTTTTCTTGGAGCCATTGATGGAGGAGATGAAATTGTTATGGGAAAAAGGTGTTGAAATGTTAGACAATTACCGCAAAGATTCATTCACGCTAAAAGCAATTATTTTTGTTACTATCAATGATTACCCTGCTCTCTTTATTTTAACAGGGCAATTCAAGGGAAAGGTTGGTTGTGTGGTGTGCATAGATGGAACCCATTACGTGTGCCTTAATGCATCTAAGAAGATAGTGTACATGAGGCACAGACGCTTCTTATCGAAAGGACACAAGTACCGCCTGAAAAAGATGGATAAGTACTTTGACTATAACGATGAAAGGAACTCAGATGCACCATTAGGTAATAGCAAAGGCCATAGAGTTTTCAAAATAGTGAGCAACATTAAATTTGTGTTTGGAAAGAAGACAAAGGATGGAAAATTAAGAAAGGATGTCTAATCAACTCCAGGGGCAACATTCAAGAAGTAGTCCATTTTCTTCGAGTATTTGCCATACTGGAAAGACTTGGATGTACGACATGCGATCGATGGTATGCACGTCCAGAAGAATGTGTTCGAAAGTCTAATTGGCACATTGCTGGACATCAAGAACAAGACAAAGGAAGGACTCAATTCACGCTTTGACATGGTGCAGTTAGGCATAAAAAAGAACTTCATCCTGTTCTTCAAGAAAATGGGAAGTACCATCTCCCAGCAGCAAGCTACAACCTCAACGTAGATGAGAAACATGCGATGTGTGAGTGGTTGAAGAAATTGAAAGTCCCATCTGGATTCTGCTCTAGCATACGGAGTTTGTGTCAATGAAAGACCTAGCACTCACCAACTACAACTCACATGATTGTCATGTCATGCTGACTACTTTCCTCCCTATTGCAATAAGGGCTATAAATCGAGTATTCTTAAAGATGGCAGTCACACGATTGTGCTACTTTTTCAACAAGATCACACAAAAGGTATTTGACTGTGATGAGTTAGATTCCCTTCAGGAATTCGTAGTGGAAACAGTGTCACAGTTTGAGATGTGTTTCCCCCTTCATTCTTTGATATCATGGTGCACCTTATGGTGCACTTGGTTCCACAAATACAGGCACTGGGTCCCATGTACCTGCATGAAATGTGGACTTACGAGCGTTTTATGTCAATACTAAATGGCTATGTATCAACTTGTGCTCGTCCCGAGGCGTCCATGATAGAGGGGTATTGTACCGAAGAGGCGATTGAGTCCGGAGGACCATTCTGCAATAATGTCCTAAAAGACCAGATTGCTATAGGTTTCCCTCTGTCAAGACATGAGGGTAGGCTACATGGATGTGGGAGGATTGAACGGAAATCATTCATCCCACCAGATTACAATACAGTACTTGAGGCACATCACAGCATCTTACATCAGCTCTTGATAATGGAACATTTGATTGAACAACACATGGATGAGCTTCGAGAACATAATCCTAGGAAAACAGAGGATTGGGTAATGAAGGAACACAAGAAACAGTTGTACACTTGGCTAAGGGAGCAGGACATTCCATATGGGGAAACAATTGAGAAACAAACCATCAAGGCTTTGGCATCTGGACCATCACGCCAAGTCATAACATGGCAAACCTATGACATAAGTGGATTCACATTTCATACCAAGTCCAAGGACCAAAAGAGCATGACACAAAATAGTGGTGTTCGATGCGAGGCCGTAGATGACAAAACTGGTGATATTATTACATACTTTGGCTTCATCGAGGACATATGGGAACTAGACTATGGTACATTTCAGATCCCTGTGTTTTGATGTCAATGGGTTGAAGATAAACATGTCACAGTGGATAATTATGGGGTCAGAGTTCTTGCTCTATGTAAGGTGGGATACAAAGATGACCCGTGGATCCTTGCTAATCGTGCTGCACAGGTTTTCTATGCTGAGCAGATCCTTTCTAAGAATGAGAAGAAAAGTACCGACAAACCAAAGCATGTAGTTTTCTAGGAAAGCAACAAGCAGTTGGAGTTGACGGTGTATCGGATCTGGAGGATTTTAACCAGTTCAGTGATATGTCCCTCTTTGTGGACCATCCTATGAAGACAAAAAAATATTGAGTGAAGCATCCCATAGAGTTCTTTGCCATGGGTGCGCCCTGATGGACAAGGAAGAATAGTAGCGGCCTAGATTGTATCTGTGATTCATCATGTAAACTCTAGTATGAAATGTATGTGAATCTCACACAAACTTTATGAAAATATATGTGAGACTTGTGGATTTAGAACTACACTTTTGAAACGCTTTGTCAAATGCAAAAATGTCCTATGTATGAAATGTATATCTTGATGAGTGGAAGAAACTTTGTATTCATGACTTTTCGAGTTGGGGATGTATCATGTTTCGAAAACGTGTGTGTAGCTATGGAAATGTGAAATTTCAAAATTTGAGTGGTCCAAACTCTCTCAGATGAAAAGTTGACCCTTACACACAATGTGTATCTTGATGAGCTGGACAAACTTTGTATTCATGACTTTTGTATCTAAGACTACCAAGGGTCCGGTCAAAGTGACTTTTCAGAAAAAATCCAAGATTTGACTTGGTCAAACTAGGCCCTAAATGACCTCAAATGAAAAACTTTTGAATACATGGGTGTTAGAGCTCCACAAGATACACATTCCATACATAGGATATTTTGGCATTTGGGAAAGGATTGGTAAACTCTAGTCACAAAGTGTTGAATGTGACACAAACTTTATGAAACTATATGTGAGACTTGTGGATTTAGAACTACACTTTTGAAACGCTTTGTCAAATGCAGAAATGTCCTAAGTATGAAATGTATATCTTGATGAGTGGAACAAACTTTGTATTCATGACTTTTCGAGTTGGGGACGTCTCGGGTTTCGAAAACGTGTGTGTAGCTGTGGAAATGTTAAATTTCAAAATTTGACTAGGTCAAACTAGGCACTAAAAGTCCTCAAATGAAAAAGTTTTGGATAGAGAGAAGTTAGAGCTCATCAAGCTCTACCTTTCATATAATATGCAATATGCATTTGAAATTTAAAATAATATAAAAATAATATATAGGTGCGAAACAATATAATTATATTATAATATGATTATACAAATAATATATAAACAATATAATTATGTTACAAATATAGAATATAGAAATAATTATGTTAAAATATTATTATATTATAATATCAATATGCAATAGAAAAATAGTAACCAAAAATATAGAAAACAATAATAATAATAAAAAATTACAAAAATCTTTGTACAGGCGGGTGGTATTGACCACCGCCTCTATAGAGCTATTTCTACGGGCTGTGGTCAATGCCAACCGCCTGTAGATGCCAACCGCCTGTAGAAATCGTTTTCTACAGGCGGTTGGCATTGACCACCGCCTGTAAAAAGCATTTCTACAGGCGGTGGTCAATGCCAACCCCCTTAGAAATGGAGGCCATATAAAGGCCACGCGTAGACACCCGAAATTTTCTAAGTCCGAAGGCGCGCCAGAGTTCGAATCCACGCCGGCAGGCTGCTGAAAAATTTCCACGGCGCCAGAGTTCTCCGTGGAGCATCCGTCGCCCATTGTCGTTCCCGTCGAGGTAAGCTCGCTCGGTCGCCGCAGGAGCGCACAGGGTCGGGGAGAGGGAGGCACCGTGCGCGCCCTATGCTGCTCGCCGGCGGCGGCGCGGCCCGAGGCGGCCGGACGGCCGTCGTCGGGGGCAGGGCTGCGGTTGCGGCTGCGGCTCCACGCGGGGAAGGCTCGGGGGCTGCGCGCCGCCGCCTCGGGGGAGTCTCGGGGCTCCTCAACCGAGGCGGCAGCGGCGGCGTGCTTGCTGCGGCCGGTGGAGAGGGTGAGGGGAGAGGGAGGGGGAGGGGCAGGGGCAAGGGCCGGTGGGCCGGCTGCGCAGGTGGGCCAGCCCACCAGCGGCCAATTTTTTTATTATTTTTTATTTTTCTTATATGATGTACATGATGTATACTTTTAATTATTAATTGTCCTAGATAAATGTATATAATGTTTTATTTTTCTTATAATTATTAATTGTCCTAAATAATTATTAATTGTCCTAAATAATTGTTCTAAATAAATTATCAATTATTTTATAATGCAATTATTTATAACACAATTATTTACTTTTAGTTTAAGTGTCTATGTATATACATTATGCATATGCAATTATTTATAATGCAATTATTTATAATGCAATTATATATAATGCAATTATATGTAATGCAATTATATATGCAATTAGTTTAAGTAGTTATTATTTATTTTTTATAATGCAATTATTTATAATGCAATTATTTACAATGCAATTATATATACGTATGTATAAAAATAATAAACAATTAATATTTAATAATTTACAATGCTAAGTAATTATTATTTCTTTCTTTATAATGCAACTAGTTATAATGCAATTATATATATATATATATGTATAAAAATAATAAACAATTAATATTTGCTTTTAGTTTAAGTGTCTATGTATATACATTATTTATAATGCAATTATTTACAATGCAATTATATATATATGTGTATAAAAATAATAAACAATTAATATTTAATAGTTTACAATGCTAAGTAATTATTATTTATTTCTTTATAATGCAACTATTTATAATGCATGATGCAAATGCTAAGTAATTATTTGAATAGATTATCACGATGACTTCTCCAACCCCAAACCAAGCGTCAGGGTCCGACCGCATCGACCAAGCACCGGAAAATGTCACACAACACTAAGCAAGCACAAGGGTCGGACCACACGGAGAATGCAAAAGAACGTGAATCAAGTCCTTCGTACGAGACCTCCCCTAGCGACATTCCAGATCCTCGCATAGAGAGGAACGCTCGTCGTGAATTAGAACGTGACCCTGATTACATTTCAGAAGGAGATGAGGTGATGAATTACTCATCCATAATTAAATCTTTCTAACTTTTATGTCCCTCAGTATATGTACAAGAACGATTTATGTGTTTCACTTTTAACATGAACAGGAGGTGTTATCTCAGTTTCATGAACTAAAAGAGATCCTATCCCAGGAAGAATTCACACATGAAGGTGCACCCGAACCAACGACGGAGACAACTGTTGACCTTAAGTACCAAATATAATAATCAAATAAATAAAAAAAAGGATCCAAATGCAACCAACACCTAGACTTAGGATTTTATCTGACAGAATTCCATGAGTTTTGGTGTTTGTCTATTTCTGCAGGGGGTTATCAGGAAATATGGAGGAAAGGCCTACATGTCGAGTTTACATAGAGATATTAATGTGCCACGCAATTTGCTATCATCTAGAAGAGTCCAGAAGCCACGGGAATGAACGGGAGGCCGAACGGGCCCGGGGCAGGGCGCCCGCCCTCCCCCCTTGGGTGCCCGCCCTGTTGTTTCAACCAATCACGTTCAATCTCGCGGATTATGCTCCACCGACCTAAAGGATCAAGGATAACCGTTCAATCAATGTCAGTTTGATCCGACGGCCCACGTTCACTTGAGGGGACTATATAAGCAGACCCCCTAGCCCCTGGAGGGGAACACATCATTATAGAGTTGAGAGGTGCAATCGAAGGATAACCTTTAATCTATAGAGAATTAGGGCTTAGCATCCAATGTGAGATTAGAATTAGTTCTTCTAAGTTCTTCTAGATTGAGAGAGATAGAGTGGAGGTGTAGATCGGAGGAAGCCCGGCCTGTCGGTGTCTACTCCGAGGTTGTACCTATGGGATCAAGTCTCCTAACCCGAGGCTTGCTCCTAGGATTCTTCAGTATTTCGACTTCTAAATTCTAGTAAGTTCTTTGTTCTTATTGTTCTTTGGTTTATGAGTTTACTTTAATCTCTTCTAGTTGAGTTTAGAGTAATCATTGCTAGCGTACACGTGGTGTTTGGGCTAGGGTACTCATAGATATCTCCTATCTAGCTGGACCATGGTAGTAGCGAGGACCGTGACATTTCCGAGTTACCTTTATAGCCCACATCCCGTTAGCAGGATCGGTAGGGTTTATAGGTGCGGGTCGAACATCTTCTATGGTGTCTAGATTTCGTGAGCCTCCCCAATAGAACAGTAGATCATCCTTAACAAGGTTAGAATGAGAGTGCGGTTGTAGTCTTCTCTATACATCGCTCACATCAAAATGTAGCCTAAAGGGTAGTAGCAATAGATTTGGTTAGTCAGATTCACGTTTTCTCTCAGTGGTAAAAATATAAATATGATACTCTGGATAACCTCCCAGGTGAAATGCTCACCGATATCCATGCGCTTGCGGATCATTTCCTGATAGCGTTACCAAATATCGACAAGCATTTTTGGCGCCGTTGCCGGGGAGAAAGACGGTTTGCTAAGATAACTTTAAGTCTTGCTATTATCTTGTATTATACTTTTATTCTTGTATTCTTTTATCTTTTTATTGTTTCAATCTTTATGGATAACTCAAATTCCACACCTATTATTGAATTTTTTGCACCTTCGGAGACCAGCCATAGACCATGGGAGTCAACAAGTCCTTTCTTTGCCCCTAATTATGATTTGTGTCCGGAGTTGATTGCAATAGGTCAAAACCAACCCTTTTCTATAGCCGAGGTCCTATCTTTTAATCAAGAAGATAATGAACTTTTAGCTACACCCAGGGAATCTTTTAATCTTTCTATAAATTTTGGTTTAAACCTAGCCCTACAAGACCATGTTTTTCCTCAATATTTTCACATTGGTCTTAATCATATAACCTTTGGTAGAGTTTTTCTTTCTTTATCTGTTAGTAAAGCAAGGTATGTCTTCATTCGTAGACATCCTTCTTGCACTAGTCTTCATAAAAAATTCTTAGAGATAGAGAAGGAATCATCTCCTAGACGAGGAAAGGAAGTTTCAATAGCCGATTTCGAAACATTTCAATCCCATTATTCGGCTATCCAACCCAAACTATTAGTGCTCTAGAATCATCTAAGGGAAGAAGAAATTCTACCTTTGGAAATTCATTTTGGGATAAGCTTAAACTTCCTGCTTCATAAGAGACCTTTGAGTGCATACAGTCTGAACCTTCCTAAGAAGGGATTTCTTAGAAAGCATCTCAAATCCAATCCCTTTGATGGACATCTATAAATACTCAAGGATGGCATCTTAAGTGACGCAATAGAAGGAGAGCAAAGCCATTTAGAAGACAATCTCATCTTCTCCCCTTCTACACCCACTTTTGATGACTCATTCGAACCTATCTTTAAACCCATCATTGAGCCTAATAATTTCTACTATGCTTTTTCTCTTGAACCTCCCGATGATCCTATGAATCTCTCTAGACATCCCATGCATAAGAGTCACCAAGACCATAAGGAGGATCGAGAAGAGCAACATCAATGGCTAGAAGGCATTAAAAATCCATGTGCTGTCACCATTGAATGGATGGACAAGGAAGAAGCCTTAATGGATTCTGACTTTGGCTCAATTTCAAATGGTGAGTTCTTAACTCCCTTTGAAGATGAGATTCATCCAACTACTGAAGGGGACATAGGCGAGACCAATCTAGGAGAAACTCTGAAAATTCAGATTGGAAACAAAGATAACATTAATGAGCATGGAATTTATTTCATAGCCACTTCGTTTACTCCATGCTCATATGCAACATTGTTGACGGTCCTTAAGTACTAAAATTAATAATCAAATAAACATGAAAAAGGATCAATATGAAACAAACACCTAGAATTAGGGTTTTATCTGACAGAATTCCACGAGCTTTGGTGTTTATCTATTTCTGCAGGGGTTTATCAGAAAATATGGAGAGAAGGCCCACATGTCATGTTTACAACGAGATAATTATGTGCCGCGCAATTTTCCTCAATCTAGGAGGATCCAGAAGCCACGGGAACGAATGGGAAGAGATTCGGGCTCGGGGGCAGGGCGCCCGCCCACCCCCCTTGGGCGCCCGCCCAGGCCAGGAGGCCAATCAGGACTCTGCTTCGGGGCAAGACTCCACCGACCTAAAGGATCAATCTAAACCATACAATCTATGTCGGTTTGATCCAATGGCTCACGTTCACTTGAGGGGACTATAAAACCAGACCTCCTGGCCCCTGGAGGAGAGAGGAGAAATCATTATTCAGAGGTAGCCATCAAAGTTAGGGTTTAGAGCTTCTCTCCCATAGAGAATTAGAATTAGCTACTCCCTAATCCTTCAAGTTTAGAGGTTTGATAAGATAGCAATTAGAGAAGTAGAGCACTACGCTCTGGATTCGGATCTTCGGTAATAAAGATTGGTATTATTCATATCTTTCTCTAATTCTATTGTTCTAATTGCATTATGTCTCTAATTATTATGCTCTTAGTTTGCTCTAGTTCTATATTTGATATAGTTCTAATTGATAATGAGTTTATGTATAAGTTTGCAAAGCGCTTAGCTCTTGATGCGAGGGAGTTAGGTGATAGATCACATGTGAGCGTGGTGCTTAGATGTTATTTATCTGCAAATGTATCCTATTGGCCGAGTCGTGTGGTAGTTCGCGATAGTGACAGCTTCGTTGATTCTTATATAGTCCACCCTCCGTTGATAGGACAGGCAGAACCGGTATTGTGTAGTAAGTCATGCGATGCTATGATTTACTTTATCAATGTTCCTTATACATGAATGAAGAGTCTTTTATGCTATATATGATCTTGTAGATAACTAGAGTAGATTATGACTTAGTAGTTTGTAGATAACTTAGAATCCATTCTCTAGCTAATCTGACATCACCTACATATATGAGGAGTAGTCTATTTTCTAATCGTTGTGCTCTTTATCCCATGAACTTATACTTTATTATCATTATCTTTATGGTTTACCCCCTACTAAAGTAAGTGACTGTGTGACGAGTTTCTTATTAGTAATCATGTTCTTGCAAGTTTATCTCTAGTCTATGCCTTGATAGATTTTGTTCCTTGATTTAATTCCATCTCCTTAGATCCCTAGAGCAAAATTATAAATAACGATACCTGGAATACTTATCCTGGTGAAATGCTACAATGAGGTGTTTTATCTGTGCGCTTGCGGATAGAATGGATTATTTTCTAGAGAGCCTTTACATTTATAAATACCTTTGTACACTCTGGTGCCATGCTAGGGATGACAACCTAGTATCTAAGTGGTGTTAGCTAGTGTCAACAAGCATTTCTGGCGCCGTTGCCGGGGAATTATAGGAATTATAGGAGTCTCATGAATAAGTCATAAAAGGGAACAAAAGGGTAATATTAAGGAAAGCTAGAAAATCAATCAAGGTTATTCATATAAAATATTAGACTAGACTGTAGAGAAATAATTGCATAAAAACAGCTACTAAGTGAGAAATCATAACAAGGCACCGCTGCTTTGGCAGGTTCACCCTGTTGTTTTTCTATGTTTATATTTTTATACAGGGTATAACAGGATTGACTTTGGGTACATTCAACTCTTCATCATCAGAACCAAAGCAATCAATAAGAAGCTAGTTACCAATTGCTGAAGCTATGGCACAAAAGACCTTGCAAGAATTCTCTGTTCCAAGTCTTGACAACATTCCAACTGGTCCAAGATTTGCAGTAGAAGAAGGAATACCCGAGTTTCAGCTCAAGTCAAGCCTCATCAATTTGGTACAAGCTACACAATTCAGTGGAAAGGCACATGAAGATGCTAGTGCACACTTGCAGAATTTCTTAGAGATTGGAAGCCCAATCCACATCAATGGAGTTGACAAAGACGTCATACTGCTTCGCCTTTTTCCATTCTCACTAGAAGGAAAAGCGAGGAAGTGGTTCTACACTCATCAAGATAACATCAACAACTGGACGAACTTGTCAGATGCCTTTCTATCAAAGTTTTTCCCTATAGGCAAAACAACTGCCTTAAGAGGAAATATTGTCAGTTTCCAACAGCAGAAGACAGAAGCCATTTCAGAAGCATGGGAGCGTTTTCAAGGATACATATCAGATTGTCCTCACCATGGAATGGCCACATGGTTACTTATGCAGACCTTCTACCATGGACTAACCCAGAAGGCTCGTGAGTGCCTAGATGCATCTGCTAAAGGATCATTCTTGGAGCTTACAACTAGAAAAGCAGAAATACTTTTGGATAAGATAGCAAAAAACCAAAGCTGGTTCCAAGATAAAGCTCAACAATGTCATCAAACTGAAGAAATACCAGAAGAAGTAAAAGCATTATCAACTAAGATGGAAAATTTGCTCCATTGGATTGACCAGAGGGCCAAGTTCAAAGAAGATCAAAGGGCCATTGAGACAGCATATAAATATCAACCAACTTTGAGTCAACCCAATAGCAAAGGTATGAATTCAGGTAATACTGTCAAGCAACTTTCATTAAAAGAGATAATTGCTCAACAAACCAAAATTAATGATGAAGTTAAACAAAGGCTAGATACAAATGAATCATG
This sequence comes from Sorghum bicolor, assembly GCF_000003195.3. Lineage (NCBI taxonomy): Eukaryota > Viridiplantae > Streptophyta > Magnoliopsida > Poales > Poaceae > Sorghum > Sorghum bicolor. The sequence goes on from NC_012874.2 coordinate 25,259,033, forward strand.
TCTAAAAGATATATACAATAAAATGGATTTTCTACTAACTGCCTTTGATGAGCAAAACACTCTTAATAAAAGGGTAGAGCTTAAATTAATAAAATTAGCTGCTGCACTGCCTGTTGCTACTAACATTGAGCAGGTAAAGAATATAACTACTAGAGGAGGTAAAGCTACCAGAGATCCACCATACCCAAAAGAGAAACAAAGAACATCAGCACCAGTGCAACCAGCAGTGATAGAAGAAGAAAGCCCAGTTGAAGCAGAAGATCTGCTACAACCGCCAAGAACTAGAGAAATGAGGAAAGATTTTTACGACACCAACTATTTGCCATTTCCCAGAAGAAACAGAGGACTGCAGTCGGATGAGCAGTTTGGTAAGTTTGTAGAGGTCATTCAGAAATTATATGTCAACATACCTCTGCTCGATGCCATACAGGTACCTACATATGCAAAGTACATCAGAGATATTCTTAACAAGAAGAGACCACTGCCCACCACTGAGGTTATCAAGCTGACAGAAGAATGTAGTGCGGCCATCCTCAACAAACCACCAAAGAAGAAGGAAGACCCCGGATGTCCCACTATTGATTGCTCGATCGGAAACCAACACTTCAACAATGCACTTTGTGATCTTGGAGCAAGTGTCAGTGTGATGCCAGCATCAGTCTACAAAAAGCTTGAGCATGCAACCTTAGAACCAACATCAATGTGCCTACAACTAGCGGATCAATCGGTTCGACACCCGCTGGGCATCGCCGAGAACATTCCAGTCAAGATCAGAGATTTCCTGGTGCTAGTAGACTTCGTAGTACTGGACATGAGTCCTGACTCAAAAGTGTCCATCATCCTTGGAAGGCCATTTCTGAGCACTGCCAATGCCTACATTGATGTCGGAAAAGGAGAAATCAAGTTCAACATAAACGGTCAAGAAGAACACTTCACATTCAAACCCAGACCAGAGAGAGACTCTACAGTAAAGGAAGTTCATGAAGAACCACTGGAAACACCATCTCCGGAGGAAGGTAACTCAGAAGATTAAAAGATTTGGAGGTCCAGCTTGGGGGACCTAAAAATCCCAAACCCTCACCGGGAGGTAAATCGGTATTTACCCGCATTATTAATTTTCTCATATTTAAATTCTTGCATAATTAATTCTTGCATTAGTCATAAATATTCATAGCATAATTATAATAATCAAAAAGCCCCATATAAATAATATTTGTGGTGTGTAACAACCCATATTTATTAATTATTTTGGAGGCACAAAAATATTTTCCATTATCATTTTCATTAAGTTTTAATTCTCATAGATTTTTCCTGCATTATATTGATCTTCTAGAAGCATGACCCACACTCTTTGGGTCCCACATGTCACACACTTCACCTCACATACATCCCATCACATAATTTCATCCACCAATATGTTTCCACTCACCTGACATCTTTCCACCGTCCAACCACTACCAACACAATATTATTCTGCGTAAGATCAAAGCAAGGAAGCAAGTGGAGGAGGCACACCCAGGATGGACACCAGGGGTGGGCGCCCGCCCACCTACCTTGGGCGCCCGCCCTGTCCCCTGCTCAGCCTATAAAAGGCCACCTCCAGCTCCCCTTCTCTTCACACAAACACTTCAGAAAACCACACAAATCTCAGTTTCCCGAGAGGGAGCTTTTGTAGTGAAGAGAAGAGGGTAGAGAGAAAGAGGAGAGTGGAAGAGAAGGTTGGAGTTCTTTTGAGTGAGAGAGTATTTATCACCTACAAGTAGTGATCCCGTTGTCTAAGCGGAAGTAAAAGTTGTTTAGGGGGAGGCTCTACCAAAATAGAAACTTGTCTTTAACGATTAACCCCTAGACTACTGACACTCCGGACAGCTGACCACTAACATTTTATCTCACATTTTCCACCAGTTGTGTTTTTGCCAACTTTTGTTTGCAGGATGTTTAAGAAGGTGAAGAATGCAGGGAAGGCTCTCAAGAACATTGGTGCAAGGAGTTCCGCCTGACACTCCTCACAGCCATCAGAGATGAGCGTCGACCCGACACCCACACAAGCTCCATCATCTTCATCAGGTCAGCAAGTTAAGGTCCTTCTCAAGATAGGAGACCTAGGACTGAAGACCCGAAGAGAGAAGGAAGACTATCAGCAATTGAAGAATAAATATTTCATTCACACCCCTACTCTCGATCCAACCTTACTACAAGAAACAGGTATGGACACTGAATTTGACTTAATTTTTCAGATGATGGGTTGGACAAATTTTTGGAATATAACTGAGCTGGGTTCTCATCTTCTCACCCTCGAATTTCTTTGCACCTTACAATACTATGAGGGGGGAATTGTTTTTTGGATGTTCAAACAGGAAATTATGTTATCTTGGAGGGAGCTGAGCGACCATCTTGGTTTCTCTTCAAGATGCATCCTAAACATTGACTCCGATTTACCCAATTTTGAGAGACACCAGTTTTGGAGAGAAATATCTAGAGATAATTTTTACAGTCAAGCCCGAACCAGTGACATGGAACACCCCACTCTTAGGATGTTTCACAAATGGCTTGGGTACAATCTTTTCTATCATGATGATATTAGGAAAGTAAGAGTAGGAGATCTACAACTTTTATATGCTGCTATTAGTAAAGTACCCACTTCACCTGTTACATTATTAGTTTCACATTGGCTTAGTATACCTAGTCTTCAGGGACCAGTAGGATGTACTTCACTTATCACTCGTCTAGCCACTAATCTTCACTTACTAGAAAACTCATCACTGGACTTCATAGAAGAATTAAGAATTTACCATGGCTATGACACATTTAGACAAGCTCGGATGTTAAAGAAAGAGGGGAATATAATGTATATGCTATATGATGATAAAGGCAAGATTCGGTTACCTAACCCGAACCTTGGCCTCTACTCTGTGCAAAACTTTTTGATTGAGATTGCAGCAACACCAGTGAACCAGAGAACTCCACAGCGAGTGGCATCTGAAAGGATAACCACTCACCGAGAACGCACTTGGTATGGAGCTGACCCCGGACCAGAAGAAGCAGCGCATCTGCATTATTGTGATTACAATCCACGAGTCCTTCGAGACCCATGGGCTCGTCATGCGCAACCACAAGAGCCAACAGAGGAGACATGGCCGGAGAGCCAAGATCACTAGTGGACAAACCCGCCTTTTCATACGGGCAGGTATTCCACTGATCCATATGGAGCTTCAGGATCCAGACCTCCACCTCAATTTGATGCAGGACGATACTCCGACGCCTCCTATGCCTTCACGAATGACTACTATCAAGAGGCCGGTGCTTTCTTCACTCGTACCGACAACACCCTCCTCGACATCCAGAACACGCAAGCAGAACATGGAAGACTCCTGGAAGAGCAACAAAAATGGAACCAGGACCATGCCGCTGCAGTAGAAGAGCTGAGACAAGATACAACAACAATGAACGACAATATTACAACCATGATGCGGTTCTGGAACATCGGGTAAGACCGACGTCAACATCCAGCTTGGGGGAGTTCCTCCCTAAATTTGTCAAGTAAGTTTTTATTTGCTCTTCTTAGTTATTCTTTTCTATTTTAGTATTTTATCTTAAAAGGAAAAAAAACTTAGAAAACCAAATAAATATTTTCTTGCTTTAATTTACTGCACTTTATAAACATGAAAACAAAATAAAAAGAGTGTGTAGATTAGTGTGTTTTATTTTTCTGCTAAGTTTAATCTCTAATAATAATAAAAATACCAAAAAGATACATGATGGAAATGATGAACAGTTGCTCTGTTTGCTTACTTACAAGTACCTAGCTTTTATATTAGAATTCTTCCAGGAATTACTAAAACTAAAATTACTATCTTTGGGAAGCATAAAACTAAAGTCTAGGTAAGAGAAAGGCATGATATAAAGTTGAGCTACTGTTTATCTTGTTCCTACTACACTAAGTTCTGGAGATTTATTTTGAAAACTTACAAATCACATGATGAGTTCCTAGTATAACAAACTACCTACCACAGCCATACTTGCTATAACATCTTTTACTATATTTACATTGAGTTTGATCGAGCTGTGTTGACCCTTAGGAGCTTTTCATGTGGTTAAATTAAGATATTCACTTGCACACATCTACCACAGCATTCATCACCAATCATTAAAATTGCTAAAACTCACTGTCTCAAGTATTGTTATTTTCTCTCTAAAAAGATTTAATGCAGAAGAGGCATCGGTTATGCAAAAATATACGAGGAAATAAAAAGGGGCAAGTGCCCGAAACCTCGGAAAAAGAAAGAAAAAGAGTGAGACGAGAGGTAAAAATGGACAAGTGTCCGACGTAGAATTAGGGGTACAAAGATGCCCACTTGAGCGGAAAAAATGGACAAGTGTCCGACAGTAGAATTAGGGGTATCTACTACCCACCTGAAAAAAAAGAGAAAAAGAAAAGAAAAAGATAGCCCATGTTCTCCCAAAGCAAAGATCAAAAAGGAGGAGAGATAGCAATATGAGGAGCAATGAGAACTAAGTTTTATTATCACTTATGCATTTTCATTATCATTTACTCCATCACACATGCACATCTTGATATAATTATATGCTGAGTTCCTTTAGATCCATGGCTCGATTAGACAACATATGTATGAGCTGTTTTTCACTCCTATGAGCTCCACTTAAATATTCCATTAGCTATAGGCAAGTGACATCATGGTAAGGATCCACAAATACCACATATAGAGAGACTTGAGAGAATCAATGCTGGGAACTCTGAGTTTTATTTTGAAAACTTATGAAAAACTCTAGAACAAAGGTGAAGTATAGACAAGAGGGATAGTGCTTGACTTAACTATTTTGTCTTTCGATTACTTAAGACTTAAGTGCAGGTACAAAACTTCATAACACTTCACTCTAATCTGGAAGAATTTTTATGTAAAAGCATGTGTGCCTGTCAGGAAAGAAAACATCGAAGCAACTCCTGATCCGTCTGAGTTTAGCTATTTGCTCAGGGACGAGCAAAGGGTAAGCTTGGGGGAGTTTGTTGACGGTCCTTAAGTACTAAAATTAATAATCAAATAAACATGAAAAAGGATCAAAACAAACACCTAGAATTAGGGTTTTAAATGACAGAATTCCACGAGCTTTGGTGTTTATCTATTTCTGCAGGGGTTTAACAGAAAATATGGAGAGAAGGCCCACATGTCATGTTTACAACGAGATAATTATGTGCCGCGCAATTTTCCTCAATCTAGAAGGATCCAGAAGCCACGGGAACGAACGGGAAGAGATTCGGGCTCGGGGGCAGGGCGCCCGCCCAGGCCAGGAGGCCAATCAGGACTCTGCTTCGGGGCAAGACTCCACCGACCTAAAGGATCAATCTAAACCATACAATCTATGTCGGTTTGATCCAATGGCTCACGTTCACTTGAGGGGACTATAAAACCAGACCCCCTGGCCCCTGGAGGAGAAAGGAGAAATCATTATTCAGAGGTAGCCATCAAAGTTAGGGTTTAGAGCTTCTCTCTCACAGAGAATTAGAATTAGCTACTCCCTAATCCTTCAAGTTTAGAGGTTTGATTAGATAGCAATTAGAGAAGTAGAGCACTACGCTCTGGATTCGGATCTTCGGTAATAAAGATTGGTATTATTCATATCTTTCTCTAATTCTATTGTTCTAATTGCATTATGTCTCTAATTATTGTGCTCTTAGTTTGCTTTAGTTCTATATTTGATATAGTTCTAATTGATAATGAGTTTATGTATAAGTTTGCAAAGCGCTTAGCTCTTGACGCGAGGGAGTTAGGTGATAGATCACATGTGAGCGTGGTGCTTAGATGTTATTTATCTGCAAATGTATCCTATTGGCCGAGTCGTGTGGTAGTTCGCGATAGTGACAGCTTCATTGATTCTTATATAGTCCACCCACCGTTGATAGGACAGGCAGAACCGGTATTGTGGAGTAAGTCATGCGATGCTCTGATTTACTTTATCAATGTTCCTTATACATGAATGAAGAGTCTTTTATGCTATATATGATCTTGTAGATAACTAGAGTAGATTATGACTTAGTAGTTAGTAGATAACTTAGAATCCATTCTCTAGCTAATCTGACATCACCTACATATATGAGGAGTAGTCTATTTTCTAATCGTTGTGCTCTTTATCCCATGAACTTATACTTTATTATCATTATCTTTATGGTTTACCCCCTGCTAAAGTAAGTGACTGTGTGACGAGTTTCTTATTAGTAATCATGTTCTTGCAAGTTTATCTCTAGTCTATGCTTTGATAGATTTTGTTCCTTGATTTAATTCCATCTCCTTAGATCCCTAGAGCAAAATTATAAATAACGATACCTGGAATACTTATCCTGGTGAAATGCTACAATGAGGTGTTTTATCTGTGCGCTTGTGGATAGAATGGATTATTTTCTAGAGAGCCTTTACATTTATAAATACATTTGTACACTCTAGCGCCATGCTAGGGATGACAACCTAGTATCTAAGTGGTGTTAGCTAGTGTCAACAAACATCTCTCCAATCAATTGGTCTCTCCAACCTTATCACATTTGAGATCTCCAACCCCCTCTTCCTTTCTATTTATAAAAACTTTAAAGGGGTGGTTGTCGATGCATATGTCTATAATAAATATTGCAGATATCGTTGAGTCATAGGCACGCTTAGGTTGGTGTTGGAGGGGAAACCACTTCACCAACATAATTTGATGGTTTCCCAAGGACGAGCTTAGTGTCCTAAAACAAGCAGTTATCATATCGTAACATCAACTTTTAATTATTTGCAACACTGCCTTGTGTGTTAAGATAATTATAGAAATATTACTTCGGGTATTCTTTTCACTAACCTTTCCACGATGGGAGCAAGAAGATCGGATGAATGACAAGCACAAGGTATGTCCAACCAATCATCATACAACATTGAATTAAATTCATCCAAACTTGAATTTTGCAATAATTCAAGCTTGGGGGAGTACTTTACATAAAAACATCATTTGCCATGTGGCTATGTTGGTTGTCCCTACCTTTGAGACATGCTCAATTTGTTAAATACTAATCACACTACTTCATCTCCACTTGAGTAGATCTCTATAAATGCTCGCATGCTACCTTTATTTGCTTTAGTATATGTCTAGGTTTGGAGTAGTTTCATTTATCTCTTAATTAAGCATGGTGCTTAGTTTAGGAATGATGATCTTACTTCCAAGGAATTTAAAATTAAGCATGGTGCTTAGGTTAAAATGCCCTCCTAAAATCAAATTAGACATGGTGTCTAGGTTGATTTTTGAGCCGATAGTATGCTATAGTAGATATGGGATATTTTGTTGGACTAACCCCTGCAGGAAAACTTTCAATATCGACCTGGGAAGTCCTGAGATAAACTCATATTGGAGACAAAGAGAGAGACACATGAAGTTTAACAATTTGCACAAGGAATACATGGCTCATTCATCATAGAGAGATGATCCATGGAATGAGACAAAGGGTGCCACAAACACGATGCACAACCGCTAAGAAAGGAAAGCTTCCACAAGGTGATACTGTACCATCACTCTTCAAGTAAAGTAACATCTTAAGGTACTTGACTATTACTTTTATAAGCTTCTCCTTGGTTCTGGCGTTCACATAAAATAAAGAGACAAACATATATGATTTGTAACTCCAAATTAACCAACCCAATTAATTCAACATGTTTAGTCTAATCTTTGTTCTTAGTACTACCTTCATGATCCCACACTCCTAATCATATAAGCTAAAATGTTGCACATTCAAATCTTTGGAAGATATAAACAAAACATAAATATAGATAGATTATCTTTCTATTAGGTCGAGCGATCTGATCTGACAAATGTTTTAAATGCTACACTCATGATCTTATTATCCAATAACTTTGTCTTGCTTACTATGTTTAAGGTTAGAGAAGAACAAATACACTTTTGGTTCTGTTGGTGTTTTTCACCAACAGGGCCCATGCACTTTATCTCTGCCATGTCTTTATGACCGGGTACACTTCAAGCAAAACCTGAAGGAGTTTTACAACTCTTAGATTCCTCCAAGTGAAGGACTTGGATCTACAAGCACAAACACACTGAGGAGGATGCTGCCAATGTTGCACCTCAAACTGCTGGACAAACGAAGAAAATGGGTGACACCGTATCAAGAAGTGCAGATGTCAAGGCCCACACATAATCAAATGATGCACCTAAAGGATGAACACAGTGAGAAGTCTTGTCCAGAAGACTTAAAACATTGGATCCTTGCCGAAAGAGGTCAAGATCGCCGACTCAAGTCGCCTTTCCTGATCAAGAAGGACGACCCTGGTGTTTCAAGCATCGAGTGCACAATCAACGGATACTCTTTTTAGAAGACACTCTATGACACTGGATCTGACGTCAACATAATGGCCGCAGTCACTTATCAGCTCCTACATGGAACCATGCCCCTACAACCAACATGCATTCAGGTCCAGATGATTTTCAGGTCATTGACATGGGAGAAGACAAGTACGATCCACCCATCATCCTTGGAAGACCATTCCTCAACACTATCAAAGCCATCATCTAAATTGGAATCGGAGAAGTCCACATGCACTTCCCCTCTGAGAAGGTACACCACTACTTTAATGATTCTAACTATATAGTTGAAAATTCTAAGCAGATCAGGATGAGAAGAAGGCGACGCAACCGAAACCAGAGGAGGCAAATCATCAAGGACGGATGGGCAGACTACAAAGGAGATGTAATAAGGTCCAAAGATATACATCTTGAACAGGATTGTCCAGAGGAGACCGTAGCACCAAATCAGGTATGGATAGAAAAGAGAGTTGTACTAGAAGAAGAGGCGCTGCCGGAATCCTAGGACGACTGAAAACACAAGGAGTCCCGTTCGGAGGACTTAAAAACACCGAACGCCGTGCCAAGAGGTAAACTTGGTAGTTGTCACCTTCTCTTCAACTATTTATTTTCCTTAAATAGCTTGTTTAGTTAATTGGGTTCATACTATCTTGAAAAGAAAATAAAAAATGTTAAAAAACAGTAAGCCCCATGTGAGTATACGAGTGGCATAAAACCCATAAGTACATTTCACTGTGGTGGCATAAAAATAAAATAAATATATTTTCTGCTCTATAAAAATGAAAATATAAAAATAAGATTATAATCCTACCAAAGGAAGTAAAATTTATTAGGAGGAATCTCAATATGATAACGGCTAAGAGATTTTATGCTAACACTTAACCAGTTCCACAAAGCTTTGTTGTCTATTTGAGCTCCACAGAATTCATCAAAGAAGACTAGCAGATGGAGGACATCCTAATCGTTGTCAGGGTGCTACCGACATTCAAATACACCTCCGCCACCCGCTAACTACATCAGAAGAAATTACGTCAAAATCCAGCTTGGGACAGAGCACCCCCATTTATCCAGCTAAGTGTTTCTACTCGCGTTTATACTTTACTCAAATAATAAAAAGATGCATAATCGAAACCCAAACAAATATTTTTGTGTTTATATATATCTTTGCTTAGTTTGCTAAATAAATAAATAAAGTGTCTAGGCCAAACTGAACCCACACGATAAGCTCTCACATGGATATTGTTGATGGTCCTTAAGTATCAAATTTAATTATCAAATAAACAAAGAAAGGAGCCAAATGCAACCGACATCCAGACTTAGGGTTTTATCGCACAGAATTCCATGAGTTTTGGTGTTTGTATATTTCTACAGGGGGTTATCTGAAATTATGGAAGAAAGGCCCACACGTCGGGATTACATAGAGATATTAACGTGCCGCATAATTATCTTACACCTAGAAGAGTCCAGAAGCCCGGACGGGCTCGGGGGCAGGGCGCCCACCCTCCCTCCTAGGGCGCCCGCCCTGGCCTTTCCACCAATCACAATCAACTTCGCGGATCATGCTCCACCGACCTAAAGGATCAAGGATAACCGTTCAATCAATGTCGGTTTGATCTGACGGCCCATATTCACTTGGAAGGACTATATAACCAGACCCCCTGGCCCCTGGAGGAGAGAGCTCAGACCCCTAATTCATTATTCATCTTGAGAGAAGAAGCCTCTGATCAAGCCCTAGAGCCACCACATCAATTAGATCTCTAGATTAGCATAGCTACATAGGATTAGAACTAGAAGCAGTCAATCTTCGATTGGTTTCCGGATCTGTCAAGAGGATTCTTGCTAATTCTCTATTGTTCTTCAATTGTTCATCTTTGTTCTTCAATATGATGAATATGACTTTTTTCTACTTCAATATATTGAGTATGACTTTTCTCTACTTGTTTATATAAGCAATTATATTGTTCTTAGTTTATCATAGTTATATGCTTGGCTTAGTTAGATTGGATTTATATACATGTTTTGGATCGTATAGCATTTATGCATGTGTACAGTGGGTAAATGATAAGTATTGTGTAGGTGTGGTGCCTATACCGTATTTATATGCGATTGTACCCTATATGCCAGATCGCGGGGTAGTTCATGGTAGTGACAGCTCCATTGATTCTTATATAGTCCCGCTCTCGTGTATTGGGCTGGCATAGCAACATTATTACAGGGGAGTGATTGCGATATTTCTCATATTCCTTGATAATATCACTATGCATGGGCATAGTCCTATCTCGCAATGATTGCCAAGTATAATTGCACTAACTATGATATGCAAGACTTTATAGTTAAGAATAACTTAGAGAATATTCTTGTAGTTCGTACTAATTCCATGCTAATGACTTGCTAGAATATCTAATCGAGGTGCTTATCATATTTATTATGTGGCTAAGATATGCTAATCAGATTAATTATCTTTGTCACCATTCATACCTTATATCACTTTTATGTGACACTTATCCCTATATGAAAGAGATAGATAGCTGCTCTCAGTTATACATGCAGTGATAGATACTCGATCCCATATTCCATTCTATAATCAACAATGATGTTTAGCAATCCTTCCCAGTGGTAAAAATATAAATAACGATACCTAGAATACTTCCCGGTTAAAATGCTACATCGGTATAAATCTGTGCGCTTGCAGATCTCATTTATTATTTATTCTAAAGAGCAAATGCATATTTCAATACCGTGTCTCTCATGTCGTGCCGGTGATGACAACTTGGCTTAAGTGGTATGAGGGATAGGTTTGGCATTTTTGGCGCCGTTATCAGAATTAGAAAACTAAGTCTACTTTTGGTAGTGACGTTAAGAATGCCCAACAAGCATTTCTGGTGCCGTTGCCGGGGAGGTTGATTACTAATCAGGAATGAATATGGAATTTCAAGTCATCATTCGCATCACTAATATGATTGAGATTATCAATTCTCTCATACAGTTTTACCCAGTTATTTTTCTATTTTATCTTATGCAGGGTAATGTATGAATAGAAGACATCTTCCAGGAAATTTTGTTGACAATCCCGAAGCCTTATTCATAAAAACAAGAGCAAAGCTCAAGAAGAGATCATCAACACTTCAACACGAAGCTTCATGCAATCAAGAAGATCACCGAAGTTTCACCCAAAACTTGTCTTCAGAATTCGGAGCCATGGCGAACAAAATGATCCGTGAGTACTCAGCCCCCACTACGGACAACATCCGCATTGGACCTGCTGCAGAGATCGACGGCAACTTTGAGCTCAAGCCTGGACTTATCAACATGGTGCAATCAAACCAGTTCTGTGGGAAGGCACACGAAGATGCTAGTGCTCATATCCAACACTTTCTGGAGATTTGCAGCACATTTACAATATCAGGAGTCCCCAGAGATGCTATACTACTTCGCCTCTTCCCATTCTCACTGTTAGGGAGAGCGAAACAGTGGTTCTACACTATAAAGGAGAACACTACGTGGGCACTCTGCTCCACAAGCTTTCTGGCTAAGTTCTTTCCCATGGGCAAGACCAATGCTCTCCGTAGAAAAATTACAAGTTTTCAGCAACAACATGATGAATCCGTTCCAGAAGCATCGGAGCGCTTTTAAGACTACATCCTAGAATGTCCCCACCATGGAATGGAAAGATGGCTACTGATGCAGACGTTTTATCATGGGCTCGGCAACAGTGCTCGAGAGACCATGGATGCTACAGCTAGAGGAGCATTCCTATCACTCACCATACCACAAGCCACAACTCTTGTGGAGAAGATGGCACCCAACCAAGGCTGGAATGAAGAAAGGACCCAGACACGCAAGAAAGGTGGAGGTATGCATCAGCTCAAGGAGGTAGACATGCTGTCTGCAAAGCTAGACCTGCTCATGAAGATGCTCGATGATAGAGCTATAGATAAGAAAGAAGTCATGCACATCTACGACTCTCACATGACTTGTGACGAGTGTGGATATACTGGACACTCAGGCAATCACTACCCTTAGATGCTTGAGGATGTGAACTACATCAACAACAATAACAACAACTACTACTACAACCGTCCTCAACAAAATCAAGGTTGGAATCAACAGAGGCCTAACTACTCAGGTAATTATCAAGGTAACAATTCTTACAATAATAATAACTTTCCACCTCTGAGAGAGTTAGTGTCTAATCAAGGAAAGCTAATGGATAACCTGTCTAAGAAATTGGCATCTAATGATAAAATGCTAGAAAATATAAATAATAGAATGGATAATTTCTCTACTGCATCAGGAATCAAATTATCTTTAATAAAATGATTGAATCACAGTTAAATCAAATAGCTGCTGTTGTTCCTGCTACTAACCCCGGTATACCATCACAACCGGAAGGATTAGAATATGCGAATCTTGTAGACATGTTTGATGCAGGTAACTGTTGACACTTGCTAACACCACTTGAATACTAGGTTGTCATCTCCAGCATGGCACTAGAGTGTACTATGGTATTTATACGCACACAGATAAATCCGCAAGCGCACGGATACCGTTGTAGCTTTTACCCGGTTAAAGGTTTTATCGTATCCACAGCGAAATAGGAGAACCAACTACGCTCTAACTTAGCCAAGATAGATAGATAAGTGTAAATAGGAAAGATGATAAAATTGAATAAGAACAATATTAAAGGTAAGATAACAATGGGTGATTATATGGGAATAGAGAGTAGAGCAATCTAGTATATGGGCGATGGTAGCAGAATAGAGAGGATAACTATGATTTCTCTACTTCAAAGGGGTATGTCTATGTCTGGGACGAACCATGTGATAAGAATACACCACAAAGGATGCTTATCCACCGGCCGATAAACCCTACCCATCCTGCTAACAGGAGGTGGACTAAAGGGGACCAACATAACTGTCACCTACGCGGCCTACCACACGATCCAGCTAGACAGGGGATATCACAAGTAATCTAGGTCTAAGCACCACGCTTACACCTATACTACAACTCTAACCTATAGGGTCCTATAGATTAGAAGTACTCAAAAGAGTTGTGAACCTGAACATACATGATTAGTAATTGCATAATGAATTAGAAGTAGATTACCAGAGTCATCCCATGAGCAAGCTTGATTAGAGCTTGATCATGGCGAAGTACAACCGGAGGAAGAACCGACAGGCCGGCCTCTCCTCCAATCCTCCCTCGCTCTCCATCTTGTTACTATCTAGAACCCTAGCTTTTGCTTTGTCTGTGAATAATGAATAGGGATCAAGGGCGGTCGGATCAAACCGACATTGATTGAACGGTTATTCTTGATCCTTTAGGTCGGTGGAGCATAATCCCCAAAGAGAGTCCTGATTGGACTCTGGGACAGGGCGGGCACCCAAGGGGTGAGGGCGGGCGCCCTGCCCCCGAGCCCGCTCGGCCTCCCGTTCGTTCTCGTGGCTTCTGGAGTCTTCTAGATGATAGAAAATTGTACGGCACGTTCATATCTCTATGTAAACCCGACATGTGGGCCTTTCCTCCATATTTCCAGATAACCCCCTGCAGAAATAGACAAACACCAAAACTCATGGAATTCTGTCACATAAAACCCTAAGTTTAGGTGTTGGTTTTATTTGGATCCTTTTATTTGTTTATTTGCTGATTATATCAGGTACTTAAGGACAGGACCGTCAACAGTAACTACCGGAGTAACCCCGTCACTAAAGTTACTACTGATCTTCTGCCGGTCAAGAGAGGCGATCTCGGACGCCCCGTCATCCCGATCTCCATCGGCATGGTGGACTTCCCAGAAGCACTCTGTGACTTTGGCTCTAGTGTCAACATTATGCCCAGGGTACTCTATGAAAAATTCTTTACATATCCTTTATTAGAAACAACCATGTGTTTGCAGTTTGCAGATCAGGCGTTAAGTTTCCTAAAGGGAATATTGAAGAACCTCTGTGTCCGAGTTGGAACCTTGTATGCCCTAGCAGACTTCGTGGTGATAGAGACTGGTAATGATGAGAGGGCACCCGTCATCTTAGGGAGGCCATTCCTGAACACCTTGGGTGTTGTCATCTACGCTAGTGCTGCTAAGATCAGTTTCTACATCAATGGGAGGAAGGAGACGTTTTCCTTTAAGAACAAGACTGCACAAATCCTAGAGCAATCTCGACATGAACCAAGGAAGAGGACCAACAGGAGGAACAGGAACAAGCAAGTGTGGACCGAGTCAGCTAAGATGGTCACTGCAGTTCATGGAGGCCAAGATCATCGACTTAAGTCACTGTTTCTAACGAAGAAGGACAACCCAGATATACCAAGCATCTATTGCACCATTAATGGGTCCAACTTCTACAAGACATTTTGCGACAGTGGATCGAGCGTCAACATAATGGCCGCAGTCACCTGTCAGCTTTTGTTCGGAACCATGCCCCTAAAACCGACATACATTCAGCTCTAGATGGCAAATCAGACATTCCGAAAGGTTGAAGGTATAGTAACTGATCTCCCTGTCAAAATAGACGATCATTTTGTCCATACAGACTTTCAGGTTATTGACATGGGAGAAGATGAGTACGATCCACCCATCATCCATGGAAGACCGTTCCTCAGCACCGTTAAAGCAATCATCTACATTGGAACTGGAGAATTTCACATGCACTTCCCCTCAAAGAAGGTACGTCGATATTTTACTGACCCTAACTATATAATTGAAGACTCTAAGCAGTTTAGGACAAGAAGAAGACGACGCAACCACAACCAGAGGAGGCAAATCATCAAGAACGGATGGGCAGACTATGAAGGAGATGTTGTAAGGTCTGAAGACATACAGCTTGAACAGAATTATCCTGAAGAGACCGTAGCACCGTGTCAGGTGTGGAGAGAGAAGATAACTATACACGAAGAAGAGGCACTGCCGGAAGCACCGACTACGCCACCCAACGCCCGTTCGGAGGACTTAAAAACACCGAACATCTTGCCAAGAGGTAAACTTGGTAGTTATCCTTTTCCTTTCAATTATTAAAATTACTTTGCGTAGTTAATCATGTTCATACTATCCTAAAAAGAAAATAAAAATGTTAAAAAATAGTAAGCCCCATGTGAGTATACGAGTGGCATAAAATCCATAAGTACATTCGCTATGGTGGCATAAAAATAAAATAAATATTTTTTCTGCTCTATAAAATGAAAATATAAAAAAATAGAGAGTAACATTTATTGAGGAGGCTCAACATGATAAAGGCTAGATATTTATGCTAACACTTAATCAGTTCCACAAAGCTTTGTTGTCCATTTGAGCTCCACAGAATTCAAGGATCAAAGAAGACTAGCAGACGGAGGACATCCTAATCGCTGTCAGGGTACTGCCGACTTTCAAATACACCTCTGCCACCTGCTAGCTACATCAGAAGAAATTACGTCAAAATTCAGCTTGGGGGGGAGCACACCCATTTATCCCGCTAAGTATTTCTATCTATCTTTATACTTATACTATATTAAAATATAAAAATATACATAACTATGGAAAACCCAAATAAAGATTTTTGTGCTTATATATATATATATGTATATGTCTTTTGCTTAGTGTGCTTAATAAATAAATAAAGTGGCTATGCTAAACTGTATCTTAATAATAAAACTCTAGCATGGATACGATGAATAGTTGATCTGCCTAATTTTCAAATTTGAAGTTTTCTCTCTAGTTTAGACATAACTGTTATAATTTAAAGCTTGCTCTAAACCTGAACTTGTGGGAAGAGAACTTGATCTGAAGTCTAAATTGTTAACGGATATGATATGGGAAGGTTGAGCTGCTATTTGTCTGTTCCTAGAGATGCTAGAATTCTGGAGAATTTTATCTTTGAAAATCTATAAAATATCACATGATGAGTTTCTGTATGATGAGAGTTTAAAATCCTACCACAACCATATATACATGCTTGCTAGACTTTGAGCCACACATTTACTTTTTACTGCTTATGAGCATTGAGTGTGGTCAAGCTGTGTAGACCCTTAGGAGCTTGTCATGTGGTTAAATCAAGATTCCCTTGCACGTTCACTCACACATACTGCTTCTACTCCAGAAGTACGCATCCACATATATCCACCCACTTCCATCTCCAGAACCACCTAAAAATTTTCTACTCCTAATCTGGGAGAGAATAGCCAAAAACATTCCTATTTTTCCTATGAAATAAATGCTCAAGTTATCTTGGTTACTACCACTTGCTATATTATTTCAAGAGATGAGTACTCTAAAAAAAAGAAGAGAAAAAGATACGAGAAAATAAAAAGGGGCAAGTGCCCGGAACCTCGAAAGAAAAGAAAAAAGTGAGATGAGAGATAAAAAATGGACAAGTGTCCGACAGTAGAATTAGGGGTACAAGATACCCACCTGAGAGGAAAGAAAAAAGAAAATATTGAGCATCTCATTCTCCTCAAAAAGTTTCAAAAAGCAAGAAAGATATGTACCCCCTCAAAAGAGCACAAATAGAATTAGACTTTCACCATTGTTATCACCAACATCACCATACACCATTCATTCGCCACACATGCACATCTTGATTTGACTTATTGACTTGTTTCTTTGGATCCATGGTTTAACTATGCAATAAATGTCTTCTAAGTATGTATACTTTATCTCCCACCTATAAGCTCTAGATATTAAAGTCTTATTAGAGTAGGGTGAGAGAGAAGACAATGTCACTATGCCTTATACCACAATTACTACATACTTTGAGAGAAGGCATGTACCATCACTGCCTTGGTAAGGATCCAGAAATACTACAAAAGAGAGATCTGAGAGAGAGTCATACAAGGAATCTCTGAGGTTTAAAATCTGCAAAAACTCCAGAGCTATAGCTGATCAAGAATAAGAGACATGGCACTTGACTAGACCATTCTATCTTTTAACTACTCAAGACAGAAGTGACGGTTACAAGTCCCATGGTGAAAGGTAAAATAAGTAAGTTTTAAGTCTTGACAGTTTACTCTAACTCAGAGATGAGACCTCATTTAAAAGCATGTGTACCGTCAACTTTTAAAGGTATTGCAACAACTTCTGATCCATCACTGAGATTATCCTTGCTCAGGGACGAGCAAGAGGTAAGCTTGGGGAAGTTTGTTGACGGTCCTTAAGTATCAAATTTAATTATCAAATAAACAAAGAAAAGGATCCAAATGCAACCGACATCCAGACTTAGGGTTTTATCTGACAGAATTCCACGAGTTTTGGTGTTTGTCTATTTATGTAGGGGGTTATCAGGAATTATGGAAGAAAGGCCCACAAGTCAGGATTACATAGAGAAATTAACGTGCCATGCAATTATTTTACATCTAGAAGAGTCCATAAGCCATGGGAACGAACGGGAGACCAGACAGGCTCGGGAGCAGGGCGCCCGCCATCCCCCCTAGGGCGCCCGCCTTGGCCTTTCCACCAATCACAATCAACTTCGCGGATCATGCTCCAGCGACCTAAAGGATCAAGGATAACCGTTCAATCAATGTTGGTTTGACCGACGACCCATATTCACTTGGAACGACTATATAACCAGACCCCCTGGCCCCTAGAGGAGAGAGCTCAGACCCCTAATTCATTATTCGTCTTGGGAGAAGAAGCCTCTGATCAAGCCCTAGAGCCACCACATCAATTAGATCTGTAGATTAGCATAGCTACATAGGATTAGAACTAGAAGGAGTCAATCTTCGATTGGTTTCCGGATCTGTCAAGAGAATTCTTGGTAATTCTCTAGTGTTCTTCAATTATTCATCTTTGTTCTTCAATATTATGAATATGACTTTGTTCTACTTCAATATATTGATTATGACTTTGCTCTACTTGTTTATATTCGCAATTATATTGTTCTTAGTTTATCATAGTTATATGCTTGGCTTAGTTAGATTGGATTTATATACATGTTTAGGATCGTATAGCATTTATCCATGTGTACAGTGGGTAAATGATAAGTATTGTGTAGGCGTGGTGCCTATACCGTATTTATCTGCGATTGTACCCTATATGCCCGATCGCGGGGTAGTTCGTGGTAGTGACAGCTCCATTGATTCTTATATAGTCCCCCTCTCGTGTATTGGGCTGGCAGAGCAACATTATTACAGGAGAGTGATTGCGATGTTTCTCATATTCCTTGATAATATCACTATGCATGGGCGTAGTCCTATCTCGCAATGATTGCCAAGTATAATTGCACTAACTATGATATGCTAGACTTTATTATTAAGAATAACTTAGGGAATATTCTTGTAGTTCATCCTAATTCCATGCTAATGACTTGCTAGAATATCTAATCGAGGTGCTTATCATATTTATTATGTGGCAAAGTTATGCTGATCAGATTAATTATCTTTGTCACCATTCGTACTTTATATATCTTTTATGTGACACTTATCCCTGTATGAAAGAGATAGATAGCTGCTCTCAATTATACATGCAGTGATAGATACTCAATCCTATATTTCATTCTATAATCAACAATGATGTTTAGCAATCCCTTCCCAGTGGTAAAAATATAAATAACGATACCTGGAATACTTCCCGGTTAAAATGCTACATCGGTATATATCTGTGCGCTTGCAGATCTCATTTATTATTTATTCTAAAACGCAATTGCATATTTCAATACTGCGTCTCTCATGTCATGCTGGGGATGACAACTTGGCTTAAGTGGTATGAGGGATAGGTTTGGCATTTTTGGCGCCGTTATCAGAATTAGAAAACTAAGTCTACTTTTGGTAGTGACGTTAAGAATGCCCAACAGATATGATAAATAGTTGCTTTGCCATTTACCTAGTTTTCAAGTTTGAGCTCTCTTTCAAGTTTAGGCATAACTGTTATAATTTAAACCTGCTGCAAACCTGAAGTTGTGGGAAGAGTACTTGATCTAAAGTCTAAGTCGTTAACGGATATGATATGGAAAGGTTGAGCTGGTGTTTGTCTGTTCCTAGAGATGCTAGAATTTTTGGAGAATTTAATCTTTGAAAATCTTTAAAATAACACATGATGAGTTCCTATATGATGAGTGTTTAAAATCCTACCACAGCCATATATACATGCTTATTAGACTATGAACCATACATTTACTTTTTACTGCTTATGAGCATTGAGTGTGGTCAAGCTGTGTAGACCCTTAGGAGCTTGTCATGCGGTTAAAATAAAGATCCACTTGCACATTCACTCATACATGCTACTTCTACTCCGGAAGTACGCATCCACATACATCCACTCAATTCCATCTCCAGATTCACCTAAAATTATTCTACTCCTAATCCGGGAGGGAATAGCCAAAAACATTCTCCTATTTCTGTTTTTCCCTATGAAATAAATGCTTGAGTTATCTTGGTTACTACCACTTGCTATATTATTTCAGGAGATGAGTGCTCTAAAAAAGAAGAGAAAAAAATGAGGAAATAAAAAGGGGCAAGTGCCCGAAACCTCGAAGAAAAGAAAAAGTGAGACGAGAGGTAAAAATGGACAAGTGTGTGACAGTAGAATTAGGGGTACAAGATACCCACCTGAGAGAAATGAAAAAGAAAATATAGACCATCTCATTCTCCTCAAAAAGTTTCAAAGTGCAAGAAAGGTATGTAACCCCTTAAAAGAGCAAAAGTAGAATTAGACTTTCACCATTATTATCACCATACACCATTCATTCACCACACATGCACATCTTGATTTGACTTATTGACTTGTTTCTCTGGATCCATGGTTTGACTATGCAATAAATGTCTTGTAAGTATGTATGCTTTATCTCCCACCTATGAGCTCGAGATATCAAGCCTTATTAGAGTAGAGTGAGAGAGAAGGCAATATCACTATGCCTCATACATACCACATACTTTGAGAGAAGGCATATACCATTATTGCCTTGGAAAGGATCCACTAATACCACAAAAGAGAGATTTGAGAGAGTCATACAAGGAATCTCTGAGTTTTATTTGAAAATCTGCAAAAACTTCAGAGCTATAGCTGATCTAGAATAAGAGACATGGCGCTTGACTTGACCGCTCTATCTTTTAACTCCTCAAGACACAAGTGACGGTTGCAAGCCCCATGGTGAAAGGAAAAATGAGTAAGTTTTAAGTCTTAACAGTTTACTCTAACTAAGAGATGAGATCTTGCTTGAACGCATGTGTACTTTTAAGGCATGAAACCACTGCAGAAATTCTTGAGTCTATCCTTGCTCAGGAACGAGCAAGAGGTAAGCTTGGGGGAGTTTGTTGACGGTCCTTATGTACCAAATATAATCATCAAATAAATAAAGAAAAGGATCAAAATGTAACCAACACCGAGACTTAGGGTTTTATTTGACAGAATTCCACGAGTTTTGGTGTTTGTCTATTTCTGCACGGGGTTATCAGGAAATATGGAGGAAATGCCCACACGTCGGGTTTACATAGAGGTATTAACATGCCGCACAATTTTCTATCATCTAGAAGAGTCCAGAAGCCACGAGAACGAATGGGAGGCCGAACGGCCCAGGCGGTAGGGCGCCCGCCCTCCCCCCTTGGGCGCCCGCCCTGGTGTTTCAACCAATCATGTTCAATCTCGCGGATTATGCTCCACCGACCTAAAGGATCAAGGATAACCGTTCAATCAATGTCGGTTTGATCCGACGGCCCACGTTCACTTGAGGGGACTATATAAGCAGACCCCCTGGCCCCTGGAGGGGAACACATCATTATATAGTTGGAGAGGTGCCCTCAAAGGATAAACTTTCCTCTATAGAGAATTAGGGCTTAGCATCTGTCGACGAAAGCTAGTCGGCAGTCTACCTTGGGGTATACCCACGGTAGTAGTTTATCGGTAGACGGTGCGCAAACTACGAACTCGATGGTGACGCAAGACACGGACAAGCTTTTTATCCAGGTTCGGCCGCCGAGTTGGCGTAATACCTACGTCCTGCGTCTGGTTGTATTGATTTGTGCTGAGAGAATATGATGTCCTAGGGGGGTCCCTTGCCCCTCCTTATATAGTCTGGAGGGCAGGGTTACAGATCTAGAAACTAATCCTAGTCGGTTACAATTGCCATAGATAATTCGATATCAATTCCTATTCTAACCGACTAGAATCCTGCTTGATCTCCACGTCTTGTTTCCTTGCGCAAAACTCCGAGCTGTCGGACCAAGCCTTGAACTCGTCTCGTAGTGGGCCAAGCTTCCTGGCTGAAGTCTAGCCGTAAGGGTATAGGGGTTTATACCCCCACAGCTAGTCCCCGAGCACCATGTATTGTGATGCAACACGCCGTCTTGAGCTTCTTCGATCAGCGAGGCTTGTCGTCTTCAATAAGTGGGAAAATCGCCCAAACAGTTGCAACGGTTCCTTGACCAACTCGAAAGACAGTTGATCAACATTGACATCGAAGAAGCAGGTTGTTCGAAGAATGCATGGTGCTCTAAAAAAAATTTCTTTCCTGGTGAAGTGTGCCCACTTTACCTTTTTGAAAGGTAGAAGCATCAAAAAAAAGCAAGCAAATTCACCGCTAGGTGAAGTGTGCCCACTTAGTCCCCGAGCCTGGTAGTAGGTGACGTAGGCACGTGGTGCCAGGGTCAAAAGAAAATTCCCCAAAGTAGTTTTGAGACTAAGATGCATCGCTAGATGCATCGTACCGATGTAGTCCCCGAGCTTGCTGGAAGGCGAAGTATGAGCCTTGTAGCAAGGTCTAAAAAATTGAATTTACCAGTCCCCGAGCATGTCATGCTCGTCTGCAATTGAAAAGACCAATCGACCAGTCCCCAAGCACTTAGTGTGCTTCTTGGAACTATATGTTGCTATACTGTACGACCAGTCCCCGAGCGTCGAGTGCTCAGTGGTCGGTGCATGCTTTAAAGCTTTGAGCTGATAGACTGAGCGACCAATCCCCGAGCGTCGAGTGCTCGGTGGTCGGTGCAGTCCTTGAAGTTCCGTGCTGATAGACTGGGCGACCAGTCCCCGAGCGTCGAGTGCTCGGTGGTCGGTGCAGTCCTTGAAGTTCTGAGTTGATAGACTGGGCAACCAGTCCCCGAGCGTCGAGTGCTCGGTGGTCGGTGCAGTCCCCGGATTGTTGACTCACTGGCGTATGTGTCTTCTTACTTTTGAAAAGATCTTTCCAGTTAAAGTTGACGTGACGGGGTCTCCTGACGATATGTCAGATGGATGCATGAAAAGTTGCACCTGGCAACTGTACAACCGCTCTTTGCATGGTTTGAGAAAAGGAAACCATCAATTGGTACGAAAACTCCGCCGCATTAATTGTCTATAATCATTGTAAACCGAAACGCCGCGTCCGCCGCATGGCCTGCCCACTTCCCGAGAATACAGGAAGTGGGAGAGGTGGGGTCGCGGGTTTATAAGGGCCTAATAGGTCCGCCTGTACCGCTTCGCCTGCCATTGCCTTCAAACCTTCCGCTCTCATCTTCTCCAATCTCCTGCATCTTCCTAACTCCAGCCCACATTCGCACCTCTAATGGCGAAGAGCGACTCCAGGAAGAGGGCCGAACTGATGGCCAAGGAGTGGAAGAAGTCTCGCAGCACCACAAAATCTCTTGGTGACCTCGTCGATATGGGGCTTCTGCACGGCGCAGAGCTCGGCGGCTGGAGGGCACCGGAGGGGGAGAGCTACCCCGACCCTCGCGCCGGTGAGATCGTCGTTTTTGAAGATTTCGTTAAGAGAGGCTTTGGTGTTCCTGTTCATCCTTTTCTTCAAGGTCTTCTTTTGTACTATGAGATCGGGATTTGCAATCTGCACCCGAACTCAATTCTCCTTATTTCCACCTTCATCCACCTGTGCGAGGCCTATGTTGGCATAGAGCCGCACTTCGATCTTTTCCGGTATCTTTTCTGCTTGAGGAAGAAGGGAGCAGTTGGAGGCTCCAAGGTTGCAGGTGGAGTATACCTCAACCTTCGTGATGGGATGAAGAATCGCTACCTGCACTGCCCATGGAACACTTCCCTGACCGAATGGTACAGGAAGTGGTTCTACATCAGGGAGGAACCGGGCAGCTCCACGTTCTGCGACGTGGGATACATTCCTGAGAAGAGGACGAGCTGGACCGACCGCCCGGAGTTCGACGGTCCAGTGGCGGATCTCATGAAGCTGATCGACTGGTCGCGCCTAGACGGGCTTGGCGTGGTCGGTAACTTCATTTGCCGCCGGGTGATGCCCTGCCAGAAGAGGGTGCACTCGGCGTACGAGTATGCCGGAAGCGCAGACCCGACCAGGATGCGGTCGGAGATCTTGGAGAAAGCGGAGGTACAACAGCTGTTGAACGAGCTGTTTAACTTCGCGGATGGGGGCTTCATCCGTGGCAGTGATCGGATGCAAGCCTTCAAGTTAGGACGACCAGCACCAAAGGTATGTAGCAGATTCTGTTTGATCATTCGTATATCGTCTGCAGTTGAATCATCTCTGTTGCTTTTGCAGGTCGGTGATGTCGACCGGTGCACAGTGTATGTATCACTGGCACTGGGGATGGAAAATCCTGCGGGAGAGGTCCCGCCAGAGGAGGACGCTGCTCGGTGTACTCATTACACCAGCAGTGAGGAAGACCAAGCCCGCCCCGTCCCGACCTCCGAGGAGAGGGTAGCGGGGAAAAGGCCATTGCCGGCAGATCCCTTGCCGACACCGGAGCTGCCGGCAGATCTACCGGCGGAGAGCAGCCAAGCACCGAAGCGTCGTCGGCTCGTGCGGATCGTCGACGACGACGACGAGGAGGAGGCTGCGCCGTCGTTGGTCCGACGGCCTCGGAGCCGCCCAGACACTGCGCCGGTCGCCACTGATCGAGTGGCCAGCGGCGCCGCTGCCCCGCAAGCTGTCGAGATGGGGGCACAGGTGCCGACCGGTCGGGCGAGGAGGAGGTTCACCGCGACCCACCGTCGGTCAGACCTGTAAGTGTTCGACTTACGTATTTTGGACTCCTCTCTTTTTTTTTTTACTTTTGTTCCTGTAGTGCGGCATCGGATGTCGACCCTGGCCAAACTGCCAGCCAGGGAACGGGCGAGCCTGCCCGCGGTTCTGGGGATGCGGCCCCCCAGACCACAGAGCAGCCAACAGCTGCAGTCGCGCCTGGGAGCACCGAGGGGCTCCCGAGTGCGGCGCCGACTACAACAAGCAGCCCGACTAGGGCTGGAGAGGCTCCCCCAACTGACTCCTCAGAGAAGGGAAGATCTCCGACCGCTCCTCCTGCCGGGGGGAGTGAAGTCCCCCCGCCGCCCCGAGCAGGAGCCTCTTCGGCTGCGGGCTCCCCAGGTCTGGTCCAAGGGCCAGTAATACCTGGGGCCACCACCGGGGGTGAAGCAGCACAGGAGGAGGAAACCCGGGCGGCCTCCGATGACGAGGTGGAAGAGATCGAGGGTCGTCCCCGTGATGGCCGCCAACACGTGTATGTGTGGCGCCAACGCGGGGATCACTTTATCGGTCATGAGGAGCTCGCCGAGACCGAAGAGGCCGCCAGGGTGGAGCGCGCGGCCAAGCGCCTTGTCGACGAAGTCAAGGTAAGCGGCTTTTTGTACTGCTGCGCATTCTTTTGCCTTGTCTTGCATGGTCGTTATATGCTTGCTTTGTAGGACGTAATGAAAACGGCGAAGTACCGGAAACGGTGCTTTGACCAGATAGAAGGCGTCATGGCCGAGAACAAGGCCCTTGCCGCGGAGGTAGACCGGTTGCGGGCGGAGGTCGGGGAGAAGGTGGTCGAGATGAGTGCCGAAAAGGAGCGTCGTCTCGACCTCGCTCGTCGTCTGGCCGACCAGTACCGGCTGCAGGAAGGTTAGTCACACGCTCCGAGCAGCTTCGCGTACTTGTATAGTTTGCTTTGCTGACCAGTTTAGGATTCACGCAGACTTGGAGGAGGAGGTGGCGAGCCTCCAACAAGAGAAGGAGCAGCTCAGCCAACAGCTCGCCGGTGCGTTGGAGTCCGGGCGGCGAGCAGAAGAGGAATTGGGTCGAAAAGACCGGGAGCTATCTGGTAATGGGTGCCGCCTTGTTGGTTGCTGCCTGCCCCTTTGTTTGTTTGGCATCGCCGAAAATAACGCTTCGTTTCGTTTGCAGTGCTCAAGGTGAACGCCAAAAAGCACCTGGATGATCTGATCAAGGACCGGGACTCCTGGAAGGTCAACTGTTGCAGGATCTGGAAAGGAGTGTCCCCGGTCCTAGACCTGATCAGTCCCGAGCTCCCGGAGAGCCAGCCCCGCGCGCCGCAGTTGACCCCGGTTGAGAAGGCGCAACGGGCGTGGGACTGGCTCCAGCAGTTTGTGAAGGACGCCGGGGAGTTTGCCGGCGCGCACGTCCTCAGCATGGTGCGCGCCCACTACCCCCTGGTCGACTTGAGCAGGCTGGAGAAGGGGTACCCGAAGGAAGTCAGCCCATAGGAAGCGGACGAACTTCGGGGTAGTCTGCTGGACTTGTCGTCGACAGTGATCGGCGACATCAATCTGTGCGGAACGGCCACTCCTCCAGACCAGCCGAGTTCAGATAGGTCGGCCAGGGAGTTGTCGGGCGCGTCCGTTGCGGGAGATGGGCGGTCGACGCCTGCGGTCTCGACCAGCCAGGCGCCGGTGGCCCCGACCCCTTCGTCCGGGCAGCAGGGCCAGGCGGGTGATCAGCCCGAGCAGCTAGGCCAATAAAGTAGTCTGTAGGAATAGACTAGTGTCTGCCCGTCAGGGTGTTTATTGTAAACTTTGTATGTAAAGTTTGTAATAAAGTTTGCTTTTTGTCATGACTGTGGTTTTGAGCGCTGTAAGAATATCTGAGTGACGTGTCACCGTATTTGTCTTGGTTGTCGCTAAGGGCATCAATTGCAGGAGTTTTGCCGAGTGCTGTGTGTGACAAGGTATGGGCAAAAAATAGAGAATTTCATTATCAAAAATTGTAAGATACTTACAAAAGAAAGTCATTAATACTTTATGGATAGAAACGTCGCAGTTTGTCGATGTGCCAAGAGTTAGGCACTCGTGTTCCGTCTGGGTATGCCAATCTGTAGGACGTAGGTCGTGTGACCTCGGTCACCACGAAGGGTCCTTCCCAGGGAGTGGATAGCTTGTGCATTCCCTCCTGGCTTATTTTCCATCGAAGCACCAGATCACCGACCACGAAGGAACGGTCCTTGACATTCCTGTTGTAGTATCGCCTGACTGCTGCGAGATATTTTGCTGTTCGGAGACATGAAACTAAACGCTTTTCCTCCATGCAATTGATTTCGAGTTCTCTGGCGTTGTCAGCGGTCGCCTGGTCGAAGAGCTCGATTCTAGGAGATCCGAAGTGTATGTCAGACGGCAGGACCGCCTCTGCACCGTACACCATGAAGTAGGGAGACACCCCTGTGTTTCGACTGGTCTGGGTTCGGAGGCCCCAGACCACTGCCGGCAATTCTTTCATCCATCGACCGGGTGCTCTGTCGTTTTCGGTGTACAGCCTTTTCTTTAGGGCGTCGACGATCATTCCGTTAGCACGTTCGACTTGACCGTTGGCGCGTGGATGTGCCACTGACACATATTTTATGACTATGCCTCTGTCATCGCAGAAATCCCAAAAAGTGGTGCCAGTAAACTGAGTGCCCAGGTCGGTGATTATGCTGTTCGGGATGCCGAATCTGTGTATGATTTGATTGAGGAACTTCACAGCCTTCTTGGAGGTTGCCTTGACCAGGGGCATGTATTCAATCCACTTGGAGAACTTATCGATTAACACGAAGACAAACTTGAAATTGCCCGGGGCTGGTTTAAATGGTCCGATCATGTCAAGCCCCCAGCAAGCAAAGGGCCAAGACGACGGGATGGTTTGGATTTCATGGGCAGGTACGTGGGTCCTCTTAGCGAAAAACTGACATCCTTCGCAATGCCGAACCAGTTTTTCTGCGTCGCCGACCGCGGTTGGCCAATAAAAACCTGCTCGGAAAGCCTTTCCGACCAGCGTTCTAGATGCGGCGTGATTGCCGCAGGATCCAGCGTGTATGTCCTCCAAGAGCTTGATACCATCATCTTGGGGTATGCACTTGAGCAGTACTTCGGAGCTTGCGTTTTTCCGCATGAGTTTTCCGTCGACCAGGATGTAGTTCTTTGATCGTCGGATGAGGCGCTCGTTCTCTGTTTTGTCCTGAAAGCCAGTCTCGTCTGATATGTATTTGATGAACGGGGTACGCCAGTCACGCCCACCGGTTGTCGGAGTGGCGTCATCTATGTGCATTGCCTCGGTGGGTTGCTTGTCGACCAGGGGGGCGCTTACGCTCGGCTCATGGATGTCCTGGACGAAAATGCCCCGCGGGATTTGGGCCCGAGATGAGCCTAACTTTGACAACGCATCTGCTGCTTGGTTCTTATCTCGGACCACGTGGATGTACTCTATGCCATAGAAGTTAGTTTCCCATTTGCGAATTTCTTTGCAGTAGAGATCCATCTTCTCGTGGGTTGCGTCCCACTCCTTGTTGAGCTGGTTGATGACCAAAGCGGAGTCGCCGTAGACATAGAGGCGCTTGACCCCCAGTTTAACGGCTAGTCGTATGCCATGCAAGCATGCTTCGTATTCGGCGATGTTGTTTGACGCCGGAAAAAGGATCCGAAGGACGTAACGGAGTTTGTCCTTGTTGGGTGATACGAAAAATATCCCAGCGCCTGCACCGTTGATGTTCAGGGACCCATCAAAGAACATTGACCAGTGGTCTGAGACATTTGGAACGGAAGGCTCGTTGAGATCCGTCCATTCGGCAATGAAATCGACCAGGGCTTGAGACTTGACAGTGGTGCGACTCTGGAACTCTAGGGAAAATGGACATAATTCCATTGCCCATTTCACGATTCTGCCATTGGCGTCTTTATTGCGCAGGATGTCCCCGAGAGGAAAGCTGGTTGTCACCAGGACTCGATGGCCGTCGAAGTAGTGCTTCAGCTTTCTAGACGTTATCAGGATGGCGTATATAAGCTTCTGTATTTGTGGGTACCTGGCCTTGGATTCGTTTAAAACTTCGCTTATGAAGTAAACGGGTCTCTGGACCTTGAAGACGTGACCTGATTCATCTCGCTCGACCACTATTGCCGTGGAAACAACCCTGTCGGTTGCGGCAATGTAAAGGAGTAGGTCTTCAGTGGGCTGAGGCGCTGTGAGGACAGGCGGTGAAGTGAGGAAGGTCTTAAGCTGAGTGAACGCAGCGTCGGCTTCCTCTGTCCAAGAGAATTTTTCTGACGCTTTCAGTAGTTTGAAGAAAGGGAGGCCTTTTTCTCCCAGCCTTGAGATGAAACGACTGAGGGCGGCCATGCATCCGGTTAGCTTCTGAATATCCTTGACATTCTTCGGTGGTCGCATGTCGAGTACGGCTTTGACTTTTGAAGGGTTTGGTCGTATGCCGTCTCGACTGACGACGTTGCCGAGCAGTAGACCGGAAGGAACGCCGAAAATGCATTTCTTGGGGTTGAGCTTCCACTTGTACCTATTGAGTGCCTTGAAGGTTCGGTCTAAGTTGTCGATTAGGGTGCTCGCGTCCCTTGTTTTTACGACCACGTCGTCCACATAGGCCTCGACGAGGTCATCGCGAATCTCGTCGTGGAGGCATTGCTGGATGGCCCTTTGATAAGTGGCCCCGGCGTTTTTAAGTCCGAAAGACATGGTAGTGTAACAGTATGCGCCGAAGGGTGTGATGAAGGATGTTTTGATCTGATCTTCTTCCTTTAACGAGATCTGGTGATAACCAGAGTAGCAATCTAGAAAGGAGAGGAGTTCGCATCCGGCCGTTGAGTCGACCACCTCGTCGATGCGAGGAAGACCAAAAGGATCTTTAGGACAGTGTTTGTTGAGATCGGTGTAATCAACGCACATTCTCCATTCATTATTCTTTTCGCGTACAAGAACCGGATTGGCGAGCCAATCGGGATGATACACTTCTTTTATGAATCCGGCTACTAGAAGCCGTGTTATTTCTGTCCTAATAGCCTCCTTTTTGTCACGAGCGAACCGTCGTAGTTTTTGCTTGATTGGTCTTGCGGTCTTCGAAACATTTAAGGAGTGCTCGATCAGGTTTCGTGGGACACCGGGCATGTCTGCGGGTTTCCATGCGAAAACGCTCACGTTGTCCCTTAGAAACCTGACGAGCGCGTCTTCCTATTTTGGATCCAGGTTAGCCCCGATGAGGGCTGTCTTCTCGGGGTTGCCTTCGACCAGCTGCACTTCTTTGTACTCCTTGGATTTCGAATTCTTTCTGGCTGTCTCCTGCTCAGGTAATCGGAGCTGGTCGGGAGGCAGCTGTGCGGCTTGGTTTGCTGTTTCCGCCATGCGGATTGAGAGGTCAATTGCCTCGGTGATCTTGAAGCTTTCTTCTTCGCAGGTGTACGCAGTGTAGACGTTGCCTCTGATGGTTAAGACGCCCTTCTCCGTGGGCATCTTAAGGACTAGGTATGAGTAGTGCGGGACTGCCATGAACTTTGTCAGCGATGGGCGGCCCAGTATGGCGTGGTAGGTCCCGTCGAAATCCGCGACTACGAAGTTGATGAACTCCGTCCGGAAGTGATCGGGTGTGCCGAATTGGACAGGCAATGTTATCTGTCCGAGGGGCACCGAACTTTGACCTGGCAAAACCCCCCAGAATTGGGCGTCGTAAGGTTTTAGTTGTGCCGGTGATATCTTGAGGGCGGGCAGGCTGTTGCGGAAGAGGATGTCGATGGAGCTTCCCCCGTCCACGAGCACGCGCTCGAATCTGATGCTATTGATGCAGGGATCAAGAATCAGTGGGAAACGACCCGGCTCTGGGATGGCGGCCCACTGGTCCTTCCTGCTGAACGAGATCTCCCTGTGGGACCACGCGGGAAATTTCAGATCTGCGATCAGCCTGTCCGTGCTGTCTATGTTGAGGCAGGCTCTCTTTAACAGCTTTCTTTCTCGCTTGGACTCAGTGGAGACCTTGCCCCCAAAAATGGAGTGGACCACGTCGGTGGGGCTGACGTATTGGTGTCGGGGGTCCCTGTCTTGGTCCTCATCCTCATCTTCGTGGTCGTGCCCGTCGCGTTTGTTATTTTTCTTGGCGGAGTCCTCTTGGGCTGCCCGCCGTGTATAGATACTTTTGAGGACGCGGCACTCTTCCA
Source organism: Sorghum bicolor (assembly GCF_000003195.3). NCBI lineage: Eukaryota > Viridiplantae > Streptophyta > Magnoliopsida > Poales > Poaceae > Sorghum > Sorghum bicolor. The sequence goes on from NC_012874.2 coordinate 25,289,427, forward strand.
TGGTATGGTTAGACTTTGGGTGTAGCTGGCACGGTCCCTTCAACGTTTTGTTGTAGTCGTCTTGGTAGTCCCGTCGTCCGTTGGGACGTTTGACCGTATTTACTTCGTGGTCGTATTCGCGAGGGCGCTTTCCTTTGAAGTCGTCGCGGCTGTCGCGCCGCCGATCCCAACCCTCTCGGTGATCGCGGTTGTCGGAGCGGCGGTGATTTCTGTTGTCGTAGCGACCACGACCGTCATCTCGCCGAGAAGGCTGGTCGGGGCCTCTCGCGTCGTCTCGGATTAGTTTTTTTGCGTCATCAGCATCGGCGTAATTTTTAGCCGTGGCGAGGAGCTCTGCTACCGTTGATGGGCGCTTACGCAACAGCTTGTTCCTCAACGCTTCATGGAAACGCAAGCCCTTGATAAAGGCTGATATGGCCTCGTCATGAGAAATCTTCGGGATTTTGAGGCGCATATCCGAGAATCGTCGGATGTAATCGCGCAGAGGTTCATTCTTCCTGTCTCTTATCCTTTCAAGGTCATACTTGTTTCCGGGCTGCTCGCATGTGGCGATGAAGTTGTCGATGAAAGCCTGTCGTAGCTCTTCCCAAGAGTCGAAGGAGTCCTCGGGCAAGCCGAGAAGCCACTGATGACCAGCCTGGTCGAGGACTACGGGGAAGTAGTTAGCCATGACGTGCTCATCTCCTGCCGCTGATCGGACGGCGATTTCATAGAGAGTGATCCAGTTCTCTGGATTTTCCTTGCCGTCGTATTTTTTAAGTTTTTCGAGCTTGAAATTGCGGGGCCACACGACCTGGCGGAGGTGTGAGGAGAACTGCCTTAGGCCCGGAGGACCGTGGGTCGCATCGTACTCGATGCGGCGCAGGTTTTCGTGGACTGCTCTCTCTGCGGCGCGCCTGTTGATGCGGTCCCGGGCATCTTTGGGGGGGATGTTGTGGCGGAGATCCCTGTGTTGATCTTCTTCTTCTTGGCCGCGTACGCGGTTCTGCTGGCGGCGGCCATCGGCGTCCCGACCACCATCGTCGCGCCGTGAGTCCCCTCGACGGTTGTCGGGGGAGCGGCTGCGGTGACGCCTGCTGGGTGAGGCCCGGCTACGATTAGTCTGGTCGGAGGCGGCTTCCGTATAAGAGACGTCCTGGACTCTCTTGAGCAGAGTGGCTGTCTGTCCCATTGCGGCGATCAGGTGTGCTCGGATGCTGGTCCGGACTCCCTGGCATTCGGGGGTGTCGGGAAGCCGATCCAGGTTGGCCATGGCGACAGCCACGTTGGTGCTTGGCGTTTTGTAGACCGGCTGGTCCCCGACCATGTCAAAGGCATCGTTGAGGTTACTTGGTGGCATCTGTTGTTGCTCGTCCGCACGCCGTCGGGCGCGATCGGCGTTACGCTGTTCGCGGAGTTGCCTCTGGTCATCTGTTTCTCCGTCAACAGCCAGTTCGTCGGCGCTGACATTGAACACAATATCCCCTCGCCGGGGGGGGGGAATATCGGGAATCGGTCGAAACCCGGAGGGTGTGAAGGGAAATCCAGGTCGTAGCCCTCGTCTTCGGTGTTTATAACCTCAGTGGGGACGGAGCCGGTGCTTGAGTTGGTGCTGGAAACCTGGCCGTCCCGTAGCTCTCGGATTGTCACCATGTTGACATGGTGACGATTGTTCCTTGTCGGCGACCAGCCCGCCTTGCTGAAAACGGATTGGACATGCTGTGAGTGAACAGAGGCCGAGTTGTTCAGGCCGCAAGGATAGTCTTCCTTTTTGAGCTCGACGGATCGTCCTGAGGAGGTTGAGGTTATCGTCAGGGACGTTCCCAGCCGTTCGTGTGTGGCGACACGAGTTGGCCGGCGGGATTTCGAAAAATCCGCTCGAGCAGCTTGGTCGGGCCGGCGCAGAACTCCATCTATTAGTTGGGAGACTTCGAGTAGCTTGGAGTCAGCGCGATCGAGCGCTTGGAGGAGGTCCGAGCAGTCGATCTCCTTTCCCTTGTAGAGTGGGAACGGTGGTCGGGAGCTTGGTGCCGTCATGCGTGTGGTCGGAGACGGCGTGATCTCAGATTGGATCTGGATCTCTTTCGGAACCGTGGTCGCGAAGCCGCCGCTGCACGTCGTCCACGTGATCTGGCCGACGGTGAACGTGAGGCCTTTGGGCACGGTCGCGGAAGCTGGGATCGTGACCATCTTGTTCGCCGGAAAAGTTGCACGCACACCCCCTACCTGGCGCGCCACTGTCGACGAAAGCTAGTCGGCAGTCTACCTTGGGGTATACCCACGGTAGTAGTTTATCGGTAGACGGTGCGCAAACTACGAACTCGATGGTGACGCAAGACACGGACAAGCTTTTTATCCAGGTTCGACCGCCGAGTTGGCGTAATACCTACGTCCTGCGTCTGGTTGTATTGATTTGTGCTGAGAGAATATGATGTCCTAGGGGGGTCCCTTGCCCCTCCTTATATAGTCTGGAGGGCAGGGTTACAGATCTAGAAACTAATCCTAGTCGGTTACAATTGCCATAGATAATTCGATATCAATTCCTATTCTAACCGACTAGAATCCTGCTTGATCTCCACGTCTTGTTTCCTTGCGCGAAACTCCGAGCTGTCGGACCAAGCCTTGAACTCGTCTCGTAGTGGGCCAAGCTTCCTGGCTGAAGTCTAGCCGTAAGGGTATAGGGGTTTATACCCCCACAGCATCCAATGTGAGATTAGAATTAGTTCCTCTAAGTTCTTCTAGATTGAGAGAGATAGAGTGGAGGTGTAGATCGGAGGAAGCCCGGCCTGTCGGTGTCTACTCCGAGGTTGTACCTACGGGATCAAGTCTCCTAACCCGAGGCTTGCTCCTAGGATTCTTTAGTATTCCGACTTCTAAATTCTAGTAAGTTCTTTGTTCTTATTGTTCTTTGGTTTATTAGTTTACTTTAATCTCTTCCGGTTGAGTTTAGAGTAATCATTGCTAGCGTAAACGTGGTGTTTGGGGGTACTCATAGATATCCCCTGTCAAGCTGGACCGTGGTAGTAGCGAGGAACGAGACATTTCCGAGTTACCTTTGTAGCCCACATCCCGTTAGCAGGATCGGTAGGGTTTATAGGTGCGGGTCGAACATCCTCTGTGGTGTCTATATTCCGTGAGCCTCCCCAATAGAACAGTAGATCATCCTTACCAAGGATAGAACGAGAGTGCGGTTGTAGTCTTCTCCATACATCGCTCACATCAAATCACATTGTTTGTAGCCTAAAGGGTAGTAGCAATAGATTTGGTTAGTCAGATGCACGCTTTCTCCCAGTGGTAAAAATATAAATACAATACTCTAGATAACCCCCGGGTGAAATGCTCACCGATATCCGTGCGCTTGCGGATCATTTCCTGATGGCGTTACCAAATATCAACAACAACCACCAAGAAGAATGATGACAGGAAAAGGAAACGAGGTGACAGAGGATTGAATCAGTTTCCAAAATTCACGTTTAGAATAACAGATGTGAGCCCGACAGGACAACCCATAGCTCCTCCAAAGGCCTTACCTAAGTGGTGTAACACACTTGGATTCTTAGTTAGGGACCATCTTGACATCACAATCAGGGAGTGGGTAAAAGTGGACCAAAATGAAATCAAAAGAATGTGGAACAAGCTGCTTACAAGGTTTGTTTTACCTTAGGGTTCAGAAGACCTAGTAAAGGAGTACACATTGAAGCAGTGGGGAATCATGTTTAGGAATTATAGGTCCGAGTTGAATTCTAAGTGGGCAAAGAAAGGGTTGGACCCGACAAAAAGGTATAAAATCACTGCTGGTCAGTGGGCAGTGTTTCTAGAGCAGAGGAGTACCAAGGAGTTCAAAGCTTTGAGCGAATCTAAATCCGAGCTCGCAAAAAGGAACAAGTACCACCACCACCTAGGCACAGGTGGTTACCAGCGCAAGATTGCCCAATGGGAGCAAGAGGATGAAGCGCAGAGGGCTAAGGGTCTGCTAGCGCTCCCTGACCAACTTGGTCACAGGGGCTCGAGGTGGATTCGTGCTCGTGTACCGGCGAAGGAAGCCAAGTCTGGCTTATCATTTTCTGACCCAATGGTCGAAGAGGCAGCGAAGAATATTTTCGCTGTGGCAGCTAAGCAGCAAGCGGGCGAATTTAAGCCTCAAAGGGAGAAAGATGTCTTTACTGTTGCTCTGGGTAACCCAGAGCATCCTAGTCGTGTACGAGGCATCTCATCAAAAGAAGGATGGAAAGAAGGATTCGGACCAGAGTGGGAAGCAATGTATAGGAAACGGGATCGCTACAAGGAAGAAATGTCTAATTATTTTAAGGAGGCTAAGAGAGAAGTCGAAGAGCTAATGTCTAAAATCCTCTCCAATCCTCCTCCTGAGTTGATGCAGCGATTGGTGACCGCAATGTCTAGCCAATTAAGTGGCCAGCAGCCTCCTCAAATGCAGCTAGTCGTCGCCCCGACAACAACAGAACAAGCTTCGGTCGTCCCAAGCAGTATTGCGTCTACCGGAGACAAGGTCCCCTATCCAGTTGATGAGATCGATAGTCCTGTGCCTTGCTCCCTAGTCATAAGGTATGGTTTTAACAATAACCATACAAGGGAAGTAGCCACAGGACTTGCGATCCCGGGGCATCAATTCCATGGTAGTGATATCCCTGAGGACTACTGCAGGGTGGAAGTGTTGACAGTTGTCCAAGCATATGAGGACGACATGCTAGACATTCCCGGTCCAGACGACATTGAGAAACTGGGAGAAGCTATCAAGAATTTTATTCTTTGGCCTCGACGGGACGTCCTGCTGTCTCAGCTACCAGAACCATCACCTCGAGAAGTGCCGCAGACTCAAGAGTCGTCCCATCCCACATCTCTTCCCACTCCACCAACCTCTCCAATCTTGCATCCACAATCCCCACCACCACCATCACCAATAATGCCTCAACCACCATCCCCGCCACCATCAAAACCCACTCCCCCACCATCACCTAAACCCCAGGCTTCACCACCATCACGTAAACCCCATGCTTCGACACCGCAATCTTCCACACCACCGGCACCAAAAAATGATGATAAGACACCACCGCAACCAAAGAAAACAAAATTCTCGGTCCCCAAATTGGTTTCTCCGTACGAGCCAAAGAAGAAGGCCACTGGTACCGCCCTATTTTTGTCCAGAATTGCAAGGAGACACACTTCAAAACTTGTTGACTTGGCAGAGCATGAGAAGGAGGGGTCGAAAAGCTTTGAAACAAGTATTGTCAATATCAGGCCACCAACGAAGGATGATTACAAATTTGTCCCTACTAAATATGAGTCAGGCAGACCACTACTTAGTTGAGACAAACTCAAAAAGATCTCAGCTGGTATAAAAAGGATGCATGACTGGTATATGAGAGCAGCTTCTATAGGCATTGACACGATCAATGTGATTATACCACCAAAAGCATTTAACAGTGAGAGTACAAAGGCAATCGTTACCTTCAAGTACATGTGGCTAATGATGAACTTCCAGAGACTAGACGTGCAGCTGGTAACCGTGTTTGCATTGTAAGTGTCACTCGTACTATCTTGTGTTATTATTCATGAGTTGCATCAATTTTCAACATCTAACATATAATTGCTCCTTGTAGAATGAATTTTGAACAACAAGAGATGCGGTACGGTTCTGATCCGGATAGGTCTGCTAGTAAAAGGGTTGCGTATCTAAGCCCGATGAAGATATGCGTGGAGCAGCACAACTTTAGAATCGGAGACAAACACGACTCCTTAGAAGTTTTGCATCCCACTGAGCGTAAGAAGATAATAGATGAAAGTCGACTAGATTATGAATGTAAATACGACCTCTACATAGCCTTGGCACTGCTCAAGTATCAAGATCGAGAATGTGTTGTTGCCCCATACAACATTCGGTAAGTGTCAGTTTGTATTCATCGTCGTATTAGTAATTTCAATGGGCACTTGCATCATAAATTCGATTCTCTCAGAGACCACTAGATCTGCCTCCTCATTAATCCTAGTCTAGGACGTGTGCTAGTCCTAGACTCTGCAGATTATGATCCTTCAAGTTATGCAAAATTCATTACACATTTGGAATGGTAAGTTGAGTACATTAAATATTCATACCTACTTTTATAAGAGTTTTAGAATAACTTGACGATTGTGTATTCGATACTATAGGGCCTATAGGTATTATAAGATCAAAGGTGGAAGGTGCGATTCATCAGAACCGGGGCAGCCATTGAGATTATTTTATAAATAGCCGGTATGTACCAAAATATCACAAGCTGTCTTTTATAAATATAATATGCATATGACGATGTTGCAACTAATAAATATCCACTTTTTGTCATACATCAGTGCCATAAGCTACCAGTCGGATCGGTCCACTGTGGATTCTACGTCTGCGAGTTCATGAGAGAGACCGAAAGATATGTAACTAACCCTTCTAAGGTATTGCTCTAATAGTCGTTTATATTATTTGTGTCATTTTTTGTTGCTAAGCATGTGTTATATGAACTATAAATTTATAATGTTTGTAACTTCTTCTGCAGCAACATGAGTTGGAAAAGGCGAAGAGCGTGACTCAAGTTGTTCTATATGACATAGTTGAGGACCTTTGCACTTTTCTCTTGAGAGAAGCCATTCCCACCGAAGGAAAATATCACAACCCGACCAGCGTCCTAGCAAAGCCTGAGTTTAGAGCGCTAAGAGATATTAGTAGGCTAAAGCTATCTCGATCGGGTTATTAGAGCAGAGGTTTCAGATGTGAAACCTCATATGTCTGTAAACAAAAAACTTTGATGTGTGATGTTTGTAATTAATATAATTTTATGTACAAAGTAACGGTATATATAAATATATTGCATGTTGCATTGGTTGAATCTTCTAGCCTAACATAGTTTCAATATTAATGTATATAATATATATAATATATATATATATAATATTAAAAATTAAAAAATCTTACCACAGGCGCTTCTGTTATGAGAACCGCCTGTAGAATTTCATTTCTACAGGCGGCTCACATAAACGAACCACCTGTAGAAATTGGTTTCTATAGACGGTTCTCATAACTGAACCGCCTGTAGAAATGAATTTCTACAAGCGGCTCTCAGTTAACCGCCTGTAGAAACTTTTATTTCCACAGGCCTATAGCCACTGGCAGTTCGTCAATCCGCATGTACAAAGGGGTTGCGAACCGCCTGTATAGTATCTCTCTGTACTAGTGTAACTAAGGCCCACTCTGAGACATACTACTTTCCTCTCATCCCTTTAATTTCTCTCACGCACTAACATGAAGAAAACAGCTTGACCATTCTCACTCAAAGTCCACTAGGTGCAAGAAGAATACAGATGCACCATGCCACCTTTCCTCTCATCTACTAGAGAGAGAAAAGACACCTCAAGTCCACAGCCGTTGCTAATCTCTCTCTGTCCTTTCTCTCTCTCTCTCTCTCCCCATTCTCTCTCTGCACAAGCACAAGCACAAGCACGCGCAAGCATCTGTGTTGTCTGTGTTTGTGTCTGAAATCTGAATCCCATGTTACTGCAAGCTGAGCATGTCCTGTCACAGAAGCTGCTGCTGTCCCTGCCCCCGACCCAGCCCGTGCACATGCTACCCGGCTGGTGCAGCTCCAGCTATTAACCTGCCCGCGCCATGCGCCCTTGCGCCCACCGCGCCCTGACGCCGCCATGCCGACCCGCGGGGTGACGCGGTCGACCGCCTCGCGCACCACTTCGCCCGCGTGCTCGCTCGCCTCGTGCCAGGAAGGTCGTCGCCGCGGTGCCCGCGCCCGCAGGAGGGGCACCGCCCGCGGCCCCCCAGGGGGCACCGACGTGGTGCGGGGCTGGGGGAGGGGGCGGCACGGTTCGGGGCTGGGCGTCAGTGTGGCGCGGTGCGGGGCTGGGGGAGAGGGCGGCGCAGTGCGAGGGATGGGGAGAGGGCTAGGGTTTTGCCTCTATTTTATATACTTGTGCTTTGGATCCAAAGGCTTTGATTCATTAGGGGTTCATCCAACAGCTGGAATACATCGGGCCGCATAGTGTGTTGGCCCAAAAACTGTTGAATGGGCTGAATTGTACTTTTCTTTTCCAAATATTCTCTAAATTGAATAAGACATAATTTTGAAACTATAAATAAATTCAAATAAACAAAATTCAACTAAAAAATTTTAGAAATTATTGATATATACATCTTTTGTGTCGATTATTTCTCCATCCGAATTTAAGTTTTAAAATACGAAAACTTCAAACAATATTGTTTGAAAAATTCAAAATTCAAATTTGAGAAATTTAAACGTAGTTTTCCATAACAAAATGATTTCAAATGAAAAAATTGTGAACTAGAAAGTTATATAACTTTTAAAGATCTAAAACTTTCATTTTGGTCATCTTTTCATTTGACATTATTTTATTAATTCAAAATGTTAATTTAAAAAAAATCAACTTGAAACAACATTTTTAGAGAGTAAATGATTTTAGTTGATAAAGTCATGAATATACAAGTTGTACAATTCATCAAAATCTACAACTTTTATTTTGGTCATTTATTCATCTAACAAAGTAATAGTAACATTGTTCAAAAATTTTACATATCACATGTGGAGATATCTGGGTTTTGGACATTCGACGTTGCAACTTGCTCTAAACTTTCTCAAAAAAAAAAAATTATAGCCTCCACATGTGATTTTGTGACACCTCGACAAATTTTGTAGTTTTGTGACATTTTTTCTATATTTCGTTAATTAATTTCTTTTAATTGAATTTTCCGCCGCATAATCAAACTTTGAACTGCAGGTGCATGAAAAAATGAAACTTAAGCATTAGAAAAATGATATTCATGTTGGAGAGTTTATTTTAAGGCAGTGTCCAGAAACTAACCTAAAATTTTGAAGTACTTGTCCACGAAACATGACCATCTAGGTGTGGAATAAGTGCTTTTTAATTATATAAAATTCAAACAACGTCAGAAAATTACAAAACTTATTGAAGTGTCATGTTATCACATGTGGAGCCTATGATAAAAATTTGAAAATGTTTGGAGAAAGTTGCGACGTCAGATGTGTAAAACCCACACATGTGCGCATGTGTTCACATGTGGATGGGTTTTGGACATTCGGTATTACAACTTGCTCCAAACTTCCTCAAACTTTTATCATAGGCTTCACATGTGATAACACGACACCTCGTCAAGTTTCGTAATTTTTCGACTTCTTTTGAATTTTATATAATTAAAAAGCACCTCTACTACACCTAGATGGTCATGTTCCGTGGACAAGGACGTCAAAATTTTGGTTGAGTTTGTGGAAACGGCCTTAAAATAGACTCTCCAACATGAATATCATTTTTCGAATGGCTAAGTTTCATTATTTGATGCACCTGTGGTTCAAAGTAGGATTCTGCGGTGGAAAATTCACTTAAAAGAAATTAATTAACAAAATATAGCAAAAAGGGTCACAAAATCACAAAAGTTTATAAAGTTCACTCTTATTGCATGTGAAAGCTATGAAAAAAGTTTGAGGAAGTTTGGAGCAACTGATGACGTCGAATGTCCAAAACCTAAATTCAAATTTCAAAAATAAAAAAATTTATCTTTGCCGACTACTTGACGGCCTGGCAGGTGGCAAAGGGGACGGCGATGGGCGCCGTTAGTGGCCCGCCACCTTTGCCACCAGCTTTTCTTTGCCACCTACCGTTGCCACTAGCTTTTCTTTACCACCTGCTAGGCAGTCCGGCAAAGGACGTCTTTGCCGACTGTTTTTCTTTGCCACCTGCCAGGATATATAATTGTGCAGTCGGCAAAGAAGAGCGGTCGGCAAAGTGTATATTTGCCGACTACCCTGCCTTTAGCAGGTGGCAAAGGATTTTAGCAGTCGGCAAAGCCCAATTTCCTTGTAGTGACGTAAGACTAAAGGGCAGGGCAACACAGTAGTGTACACGGAGAGGCTGATGTTGAAGGAAAACCACCAGCAGCTGTAGATCCATGCCCGCCAGAGGAAACCATGACGAAGAAGGCCGCCGCCAGAGGGAAGCGTGATGAAGAAGGCCACCAGCTGGCCACCCATCCCAGTGCATAGGTGCGAGCACGCGATGGAGATCTCGGGTGTTCGAGGCGATGCAGGCAGTGTAGTATCTCGAGCGACATGCAGCGAGCCAGCGATGCCATCATATATCTGTCCCGAGAAGCCGTCAGTCCAAAGAGGAAGGCTACGCCACCACAGCTTAGGAGGGGCCAGGTCACCGTCGACGCAACAGGGAGGGTCGGGGCCGCCACCGTAGCGATTGGGTCATGGGTGAGGGTAAGGGTGGGGAGGACGCTGCCGAAGAGCTGAAAGGGCAGAGAGCACCAGGCTCCGGCCGAGGCCAGAGCGAGCAAATCTGCCGCCGCAAAGGCCATGGCTGTTTGACACCCGCAAATAATGACAGAATCTACTTATACATTCATTATATTAACGGGTCCGCTTAATGAACCCGCTAATGAACCTCTCGCACCACGTTGGAAGTCTCCTTGGGTGTAATGTACATGGGAGTAGTTACCGGAGTATGAAAAATTTACCATATATATATATATATATATATATATATATATATATACTCAAACCAATCAATAAGTATGAACACATACGCAATATGATTTATTGAAGATGGGAGTAACTACACGACGTGTAGAATAGAATTTTCATATATATATATACGGTAGCGCTATTCTACACCCTAGGTGTAGAATATTATTCAACACCGCAAGCTAAATTTGAGCGGAAAAAATACTGAGCAGTACTGGAGAGTGTTCAGTATCATCCAACACTACAATTAGGACCACAAAATACTGAACAATACTGAAATACGGATACTGAACGATACTGAAATCTGTTCAGTATAGTAGTTTGGTGTAGAATAGTATTCTACACCTAAGGTGTAGAATAGCACATGTATATATATATGTATATATATATATAACTAATACATATATATATATATATATAAATAATATACAAAGTTGAGAGCTAATAAGAGAGGACCACGACTCATATGAGCTAAGATGTGGACGGCGTGCAATTTTGTATGTACCAAAACCATGCTTTCATCACCTCGATCTTGAGAGACGGTTCCAGATCATTTTTTTTAGTTGGCGCGTGCACTTGTTTCATGTTCTGAGATCATGGCAGCCAAAATCATGTTGAGAGCGGCTTGAAAGCACATGAGAAACTGCAAGTGCATGCTTAACAAACATAGGACCACTCTCATCACTCTCTAGCTATAGGATACGTACATCTCAGCAAATCAATACCACTTCATGCCAGATTGCCATGTATAGAGAAAGGCAGTGAGAGATAAAGGAGAGAGACTAATTACTCGTGGCATCCCGTGATTAGTGGCTTTCGCAACTTTTGATACCCAGAATTACTAATTAAGTATGTAAGATGAGCGATAATCATTGGGAATATATTGGAGATCAGCAGGATTAAATATGATATAGGCTTGTAGCCATGCATATTAACCGAATCACCTGCCCCTTAGTTAGCTTAGTTTTATAATGACACGATGATAGCTGTGACCGTGTAATGAGTGAGAAAAACAAAGGCAGAAATGTTTTTTTTTTGAAAGGGCTGGATGGTGTGAAAGGAGCACACAAGAATTGGAAGAATACAAACCTAAATTCAGATCAATGATTGAAAAGAGGTAAAACGATGCATCGTATGCAGAGGCAGCCGCGTCAATTCTGGTGGCTATGTTTCAATTTTAAACAGTGGTGATATTCTCACATTTGTAATTAATATTTTAATGATAAGTATCATATAGTTGCAAAGCTATCACCGCACTTTACAGATTATAACCAGCGTTAACAAAAAGCATTCCTAGCCCATACCAAACATATCGTTAATCATGGACAGTCCTTCAAGTGACGTCAATATGTGATTAGCAACATGTATGTATATTATGAAATCATTGCATTTTTCGAAAAACATAGCATCATTTTTTCCTTTATTCGATTTTTCATAAAAGCGCATTTCACTCTGGTTCAGGGCTGGGTTCAAATTGGGTCTGATAGTGGTAAAGGGGACGACCATCAGAAATGAAAATAAATCAAAAGTGTACAGCTCATTACTTGTTATCCACCTATGTATCACTATCACAAATACTTACGGTACCCCTAGTACTAATAATGATACAATTGCAATTAATAAATCGATTTAGCATCTCAATTCATCTTGTTTCTTGAAGGGATGGGGCATCTAAGATGATAGTTTAACAACTATTTAGTCCCTTTCGTATATATGCAAATGCCACACACTCATAATGCAGAATCTTGTATAGCTTACTTGTCTAGCTATTTAATCCATTGCTCAAAGGTGGCCAACATTTTTCATGTCATATCGACAACTCATGCAAACCTCGATCCTGTGTCAATATGAAATGACAGAAGCATAAATACTGTGCAATCAACATTAACAAGATGCCATGTTAGGCCCAGAGCACAAAACTACTATCCTGTTGACAATTAAGGTAAATTGTAGTCTATTTGCCCTATAATGATAGGCTTCGTATAATGATTGCATTTCTTCTTAGGGAAAGCATAAGCTTAGTGCTTATCTGATCATCATGAAATCCACCACAACTGCTAATAGTATGTAACTCTTGATGAGAACGGAAGAAACAGTAGTTATGTCAAAAAGGATGTGAAACAAAACACAGGAGCTTTCGTGTCATACACCATGTTTGACAAGAGGGGCAACAATTCCCTAAAGTTAATTAAGAATCCAGTGTGTTCCGTATATTATGCTTTGTGCTGCTTTAACAGTAGGCGTACATTGCTGTAAGATAAATCGTAGTAATATATATGATCCGAGCTTCTCAAGTAAGACATCACCATGTGGAATGCGCTTGCTTGAACATTAGCTCAACTTGCAGCTGTAATAAACGCTCGTTGGATGGGAATTTGCATTAAGAGGACTAACCAAAGAAAGTATAGACAAGCAATTATATACCGTATTGTAGCTCATCAGCACCGCAACTTACATATGCAGTCTATATTTATTCAAACCAGGGATCGGAGGCACAGTTGTACGCACGTTCTAGAAGATATGTCTGCCGTCCTAGAAGATATGCATATGTCTGAATTACTGAGACATCATTAATAACCCATGCATAGATATGCTATACGTCCTCGCTCTCAACTGTTCTCCCAGCTAAATCCTTCAAATGACATTATCATAATCCTCTCAGCTATACCATTGTTCTCGTTTTCTACATAGCTGCTTTACATGCATGCAGTGCAGAATCCAATGCCATGACCCATTATAAGAGAAAAGTATGAGAACAAGAGAATGTCATGTTGGGAATTGGAGTCACGTCTTTGATGTCACCATGAATTAAACGTAAAAGCAATAATATTGTGCCTAAAGGTACACTACCACCTTGTGGCTTACTTCTGCTTGAGACAATTAGAACTCTACACTCTCTGCTAGCCTAGCTCAGTAGCGCATGCCAATCGTGCTTGATGGGACCTAGGTCAAAAGTGAGCGAACTTTATATGTTATATGCATAAAATGGGTCCAGATTTAGAGAATAAACGGCATGGCCAGAAGATTTTATTCACCAATACTAGACAAGAGAGCAAATGGTCTTTGCCTCCACTAGCCCTAAATTAAATGATGGAGAAGGAGCCTCAAAACTTCTTGCAAGAGCCACCCAAATCACTTATTATTTTCCAAAGCAGATTCCAGAACCTCTGGAGAAATAAGGACACTTTAGTTTGGTCTCTTTGGTAGAGACGAAGATGTCTCTTGATCATCATCTATCGATCTCTCTATAAATAGGCCTCTTCCCTTCCATCATCCTCTCACAGTACAAACCACATTCGAGCTCTTATATCCTAACCAAGCTCAACAAGCACTACCACTCCTTTTGCCCAAATCATACCATGTTCAATATGTCTAGGGACCCATTGGTCGTCGGGCATGTCGTGGGGGATATTGTGGATCCATTCATCACAACTGCATCACTGAGGGTGTTCTACAACAATAAGGAGATGACAAATGGTTCTGACCTTAAGCCATCTCAAGTGATGAATGAGCCAAGGGTCCACATCAGTGGGCGTGACATGAGGACTCTCTACACACTTGTAAGAGTGTGATTGTCATTGCATCTTATTGTTGGTTAATACTTGTTTCTTGTGAAGATAATCTGTAGATTCATGGTTTCTCCTTTTATTTGGCTCAAGTTTCATATCTTAGCTATAAATCTATACTATTAGTGTACCTAGTTGATATATATATCTTTAAGTATCTTCTACATCCGTGATGATAGTAAAAGACAAAAAGCAAAGAATATGTTTTCTTGTGAACTCTCATCAAGCTTTTTTGTATGCATGTCTTTAGGCTGATAATACTAACTGACCTTGCAATTTTCGATCATACAACGACTAATGATCATCCTTTACTAAATATTGATCTCAGTGTCTTTATGTAATTTCTCTATGCATATTATCTACCTATATATATACACACTCGTGTAACAATGCAAAGAAAATGCACTAATGCATCAAAGAGAATATGTCAATTGGAGAGACCTGATTCCATATAGTATATCTAGATTGGCTAACCTAGTTCATGTGTCAATCCATCATCGTTTTGCTAGGTCATGGTGGACCCAGATGCACCAAGCCCCAGTAACCCCACTAAAAGAGAGAACCTTCACTGGTAAGCTCTCTCTCTCTTGCAACTTTGTCCATGCATGCCGCCGGGTGGTAATCCACTGGCACTTTCCATGTTCACTTTATATGCACGCCATGCGTGGCATGCGCTCCTGTTGTTGATTACTAGAGTTTAATAATATCACCTTCGTTCATGCCGTACTGATTGGTTAGTTCTCAATGTCCCGCACAGGTTGGTGACAGACATTCCAGAGACAACTGATGCCAGTTTCGGTAAGTGATTTGACCCACACTTTGCATTGTCTGAATATAGCCTGTGACTTATGCTCATGTTCACTAATATTTCATTTTCGGCGCCATCATCAAAAGAATGTCTTCTAGATTTCTTTGCCACGCCCAAATTAATTATAACCATTTTAACTGTAGCATTAAAAGGGAGAAGACAAACTCTAAATTGAAATTTAAACGTGGGAAAGAATCATTCTGTCAACTCCATATACTCTGGGATGGTAAAAGATAAAGCTTGGGAAACATTTTCATGTCACATCACATGCTCACTGGATTCGTTGTTCACAAGAACTTTAAGAAAATCATATCTGCTTCACATTAATTTCGGCTTTAAAACTTTTTAACCATTAAATGTCGACCAAACAAATTTCCATATACAGAAAAAAGAAATCAATCTCATTACAAGATATTCTGTTTTCATATGATGTCAAGGCAAACTACAACTCCACATTAAAACTAAAGATGGACGAAAAGCATGCACTGTTAATAAATATGTAGATATTCCAGTTCAATAAAGTTGATATTGTATGTAACAGGGAATGAAATAGTTCCATATGAGAGCCCACGTCCAACTGCCGGAATCCATCGCTTTGCATTCGTCTTGTTCAGGCAGTCAGTCAGGCAGACCACCTATGCGCCGGGGTGGAGATCAAACTTTAACACAAGGGACTTCGCAGCCATCTACAACCTTGGCTCCCCTGTCGCTGCAGTGTACTTCAACTGCCAGAGAGAGAACGGCTGTGGTGGAAGAAGGTACATAAGGTGATATATATATAGACGAAGCTGTGTCATAATACAACGTAGTTGTGTGTTTACGTCTCTCTGAAGGCAGAAAAGATATATAGCGGCAGCAAACTGGGGTACAAGTACACCCTAGCTAAATGAAAAATATATGCTTTGTGTTTGCATGATTGTTGGTGAGCATTGTAAGTACGATGTTCACAATAATAAAAGCTATTATTCTAGACATTATCACAAGTTACAACAGCTCTGATGTAATGCTATCATATTACTTCATTGGCCTAGCTTAATTTCTATTAATCACAAGAAGTATAGCTGGGGCACTATATTAATTGGAAAAATGGGCACGGTTTGAGATACATATTTCTGGTGGAAATTGTGAAATTAAATATGTACTTTCAAATCGTTACAAGGAAGACAAGAGACAAGAGATCATTTCTACCGGTGAAGATCTATATCTGTTATGTTCCGTGTAACTGCAATCATATAAGATATGTAAAGGTTTCCAGTCAATTCAAAGACCTACCTATGAAGCCTTTTACCTTCATAGAATTTGTTAAATTTTATATGGGCTTTTGCCCCATATACTATTTGATGATAATTAATTTTAGGACCCGTAATAAATACTATACTACAAATGGTTTAATATTGGATTGGTTGTTGACCTTTTGTTAACTCAACTTAAATAGGCGGTTTGTAATAGCTGCAGCCGCCGAGCCGTGTCGTGGCGAGCATGCGTGCGTCTCGAGTCATGACCAGACGCGCGTGTGCATACATTTTGCCTGGTGGAAAAGTAAAGGGAGGAAATACGCGATCCAGATTCAAATAATGACCGTTATCTGGTTAATGGCAATTGATAGTGATTGATTACAATTAATCGGACGTTTCCTCTCTCGCCTATATCTCGCCGTCCCAGCGGACTCTTTCCCTGCCTGCAATCAGCGAGCAGCTTCCAGTCTTCCCCATCCCGAACATCGGCACACACAGAGAGATCGGCAGAGCAGGCACCCAACACCTTGCATGGTCTGCGAGCAATCTGGTTTTTGGTGAGCGGCTTCCACGACTGCTCGCTTCTTCCTCAGATTTGCAGGATTGACTACCTCCTCGTGACTGCTCAGATTCGCGGGATCAACTTCTTCTTCCCCAGATGAACGTTCGCGGGACTGCACTGCGAACATCTACCTGCATCGATTGTGGTCCGCTAATTCAAGCAACACACTATGTCGACTAGTGCGAATGAAGCCGTCGGTGCCTTCGACACTAGTCCCTCCTCTGGATATAATTCTAAACTGTTATGTCTTATTTTCAGTACATCTGCAATCATATTTGCAATGTTTATCACTAGTCTGACTAGCGAGGAATTCGCACACGTGCACATATTTGCCACCAGCTTGTTGATTATATTTTTCTAGATTAAATCAAACATTAAAATATCTAAAATTCTAACAATCTAAAACCTGATATTCGGCATTTTTCTGTTAGTGATTTTGCTGTTGCATTAAAACCAGATAATCATAATAGTTCAAACTATAAGCGGTGGCGCGTGAGAATGATTCTGTGGTTGACTGCTATGAGTTGCTATCACGCCGCAGAGGGGAAGCCGAAACAATTTACTCTTGAGGAGGAGCAAAAGTTCGTGGCGGCCGATAACCTCTTTCGAGGCGCCGTGATTAGTGCACTCAATAAAAAGTATGTCGATAGCTACATTATTTGCACCACTGCTAAGGAGTTATGGGATGCGCTTGAGGCCACATTCAGGGTTTCTGATGCTAGTAGTGAGCTGTATCTCATCGAGTAGCTGTTTGATTACAAAATAGTGGACAAACGTTCTATGATTGAACAAGCACATGAGATACATGCACTAGCAAAAGAACTCGAACAATTCCCATGTGTGTTGTCTGAGAAGTTTGTGGCTAGCGGTATAATCGCTAGCTGCCACCTACTTGAAAGGATTTTGCTACTTCTCTAAAACACAAGAGAAAAGTGTTTAGCCTTGCCGAACTCATAGGGACTCTTGTGCTGAGGAGAAGGTGAGAGCAAAAGACACACATAGAAAAGGCGTTGAGTCCTCTAGTGTCAATGTGGTGCAGAAGAAAAAGCAATATGCATTCCGTAACAAGATAAAGAAGAAGCAAGAGAACAAGCTCTGGACAAATCCGAAGCCAAAGCAAACAACAACTTTTAAAAAGAAAAAGGTAGATGGAGGTTGCTTTGTTTGCGGTAGCGATGACCATTGGACTTCTTCTTGACCAAACCAAAAATTTAAGCAAGAAGAGTAAAAGTCAGCAAACATGGTTGTTAGCGAGGCTGAAGGAGGAACATCTGTGTATAGTAATTATTTACCTAGTGTTTTTTAGTCTATCATTCACCTAAGTGATGGATGGATACTGGGGCTAATGTATATTGTATGTGCTGACATCTCTTTGTTTTCTTCTTATCAGGCCGGCGATAGTGGAGCCTTACTGATGGGAAACAGCTCTCATGCGTGTGTTTTTGGTGTTGGTATGGTCATTCTGAAGTTCAATTCGGGAAGGACAGTGCTAATGAAGAACATGCAGCATGTCTCCTCCATCAAAAAGAATCTAGGTAGCGGTTTTCAGCTTTGCAGAGATGGCTACAAAATTGTCTTTGAGGCCAATAAAGTTATACTATATAAGTTTGGAACTTTTACTGGTAAGAGTTATAACTGTGGAGGCTTGTTCCGCTTATCCATCCTTGATGTGTGTAATAATGTTGTGAACCATACTATTATTTTGGATGAGACGAATATTTGGCATTCGCGATTTTGTTATGTTAATTTTGGTTATTTAACGCAGCTAGCAAATCTGAATTTTATCCTAAAATTTAATTTAGTAAAAGGTTCTAAGTGCCATGTTTGTGTGTAATCCAAGAAACCTCACAAGCCTCACAAGGCTGCAGAGATGAGAAATTTGGCACCATTAGAACTAATCCATTCGAATCTATGCGAGATGAAATGTCAGTTGACTAAAGGTGCAAGACAGTACTTCATTACTTTTATAGACGAATATACTAGATTTTGTCATGTGTACTTGCTAAAAACAATGGATGAAGTGTTGCATTATTTTAAGACCTATAAAGTTGAAGTAGAAACTCACCATGAGAGGAAAATTAAACGGTTAAGGTCCAATCACGGTGGAGAATATTTTTCAAGTGATTTTTCTGATTTCTGTATAGAACATTGAATTATTCATGAGAGGACACCGCCATACTCACCACAGTCTAATGGGATTGCTGAAAGAAAGAACCGCACTCTAACAGAGATGGTTAACGCCATATTAGAGACATCAAGAGTATCTAAAGAATGGTGGAGTGAGGCTATACTGATAGCATGTCATCGCCTAAATAGGGTTTCTAGAAAGAATAAAAAATCACACCATTCAAGGAATGAGAAAAGAACAGATCAAATGTCTCCTATTGGTGAACTTGGGGTTGTTTGGATAAAGTAAATGTGCCAAAAAACAAGAAGCACAAACTTGGACCTAAGACTGTTGACTGTATTTTCCTAGGTTATGCTGCTCATAGCGTTGGATATAGGTTTTTCATCATAAATTCTGGGGTACCTGACATGCATGTTGGTACTATAATGTAAACTAGAGATGCAACATTCTTTGAAAACCATTTCCCTGTGAAAAGTGCACCTAATATTACTAGTCATGAATCTATAATTTCCTATGAGCAATTTATTCCGATAGAACAAACTTAGGAACCTCATGTTCACTATCATGAGGAGGATGATAGTATTGTCACTCAAAAGAGCAAAAGATAGAGGAAAATAAAGTCTTTTGGAGATGACTATATTGTGTAGCTCGTGGATGATACCCTAACTACCATTAAAGAGGCATTTTTCTCTCCTGACGCTGACCTGTGGAAGGAAGCAATAAGGAATGAGATGGATTCAATAATATCTAATGAAATTTGGAAAATTATTGAATGACCTTATGGATGTAAACCCATAGGTTGCAAATGGGTGTTCAAGAAAAAGCTTAGCACTACTATAGAAATATTTAATCGTGGCGGGCAAAACAGGTTAACCGTGGCGGGCAAAGCAACCGCCACGGATGAAAGGCCACGGTTAATTGTTGCCTTAACCATGGCGGTTGTCCAACTGCCATGGTTAATATGTTAACTGAGGCGGCCGCTGTTAGAAAACCGCTTCGGTTAATTGCTTTAACGGAGGCGGCCGTTATAAAGCAACCGCTTTCGTTAACATTTTAACCGAGACGGTTTTTTTAAAATGACCGTCTCCTTTAATTAATTAACAGAGGTGGTTTTTGTAACTTGCCCGCCTCCTTTAAGTGTATCCAGAGTAAAAAAAACCTCATTTCAGTTTATTTTCAAATTTGAATCCAAAATTTGTTAGGTTGAAACATATACAAAGCAAAATACATATGTATAAAGGATGACCACATTGAATCTGAAATTTGCTAGATTGAAACATATACATAGCAAAAGACATAAGGATAAGCACATATATTACATTCAAATATGTTATCTTTATCATTCCACGGTCCATGCATGTCACAAACTATGTTCTTATTACATCAATGTACATAATGTTCATAAAAAGCACATCTAAGATAATGTTCACTCAAAAATATCCGGTAACCTATAGTCGTTCATATCTAAGCCGCTGGTTCTCCAGTTGCGTAGCTTCTCGAACCTCTCTTCTGTCGCTAGCTCCCTCCCGATATAAAAGAATTGCCCGTCAACATGACAACATTGATCCGTGACAAACTTACAAATGTCAGCTACTGTTTGTGTGATGTTCCTTCGATCAATTGTTTCTTTTTCCCACCAACTTTGGGATTTCTGCAGGTGCCTCCAACTACTGTTGAATTTCCCGCAAGCCCTGAGGTACTCACAAGCATAGTACCCACACAGAACTGAGCCATCAGGTTGCTTAGTGCACTGCATGCATGCATGATGAAGGTAACACATGAGAATTATGACTGATAGTAGTATCCCTACAAGAGAACCATCAATAGTAGTAGAACAAGAGGCAGGCGGAGTAAGTACCGGGAAGTCTCGCCTCACCACCAGTTTGTGGCCATACTTTTGCTTGTCTTTCTCAGACCTCCGATCATAGCAGTTGGGGTCTTCCACGTACTTTCGGTAAGCACTGTATGAAAACTAGTGTCAACAACAAATTTCATACGTACTTTGAGTGCATGAGGTGTGTCGTCACTTACTATCGCACGATACTTTCGAAATGCTTGTATCCTTCTTTGTTCGAGTGTCGCAAGGAGTCGAATACGACAGCCTTTCCATCCTGAGGATAGATCATAAATACAATCCAATGGCCCATGACGCCCAAGCTATACCATTGAAATAATATTCATCTCAAATTTTTAAATATAATAAGTGACAAACCTAGTAGCTATTGTAAGTATCGTTTTTACTTACCCAAACTGGTGGGCGGCAAGAATGCAGCCATTTCCCCTGATCTTCTTCATGGCTTCTAAGACATATTGTCCCTTTCTAAATTTGATCTCTCCTTGCATCAAGTTCCGAGCTAGCACTCGCTCCATCCCCTTCAGCTTCACCAACCTAGGATCCGTGTCTGGTATATCAAAGCCAATGATGGCTCTTTGAGAACAATGTCAAAAACCTTTTGCCCATAACCCGTCTTCTTGGGCTCAATAGTTTTAGGTTCCGCGTGGTTATCAAAGAATTGATTCATTGAAGGGTGTCGGTACCTGTGCTTTTTGTCAAGGAATCGCCTGTGCCTCATGTACACCAACTTTTTTGATGCACTAAGGTAAGTATAGCATGTACCGTCAATGCAGACTAGACAACCTGACTTACCTTTGATCTGCCCCGATAGTGAAAAGAGGCCAGGGTAATCGGTGATGGTGACAAAGATGATGGCTTTAAGAGTGAAGTACTCCTTTCGTGATGCATCCATCATATTGACCCCTTTTTCCCATAGTATCTTCATGTCCTCCATGAGCGGCTCCAGGAACACATCTATATCATTGCCTGGCTGTCGTGGTCCAGAAATAATCATGGTTAGTAAAAGATACTTGCACTTTTGACATAGATATGGAGGTAGGTTGTAGATGGTTAGGATGACTGGCCATGTGCTGTGGGAGCTACTGAAGTCACCAAACGGATTCATCCCATCGGTACTTAGTGCGAACCTGACATTCCTCGCCTCATCACCGAACTCTTTCGGAAACTTGGTGTCAAACCGCTTCCACTGCTTGCCATCAGAGGGGTGTCGCAACTTGCCATCATCCTTCATTCGTTCTACTGATGCATGCCACGACATCAGTTGGGCATCCTCTGGGTTCCCGAATAGCGCACGTAGGCGATCGATCACTGGTAGGTACCACACTGAGAGTGCAGTGCTTTTCCTCTGCATGTAACCCCCTTCTTCCTCATCCTCAGGAGATGGGATCTGTTTATTGGCCGTCTGGATCTTCGCTTTCTTGTTCCCTCTCTTTGTTGGTCCCTCAACATCCGCGTCTGCACGACAACCGGTATTCCTCTTATATCGGCTCGCGCCGCAGTGCGGACAGCTCTGCAAGTTTTCATACTCACCCCGATATAGAATACAGTGGTTAGGGCATGCATGAAACTTTTTAAGCATCATCGCCACTGGACGGATCATCTTCTTCGCTCGGTAGGTATTGGCAGGCACCTTGTTACCCTCTGGGTACGAGTCAGCAAGCCTCTCTAACAGGTCATTAAAGCTTGTGTCGGACCACCCATGGCGAGCCTTCAGCATGAGCATCTGGAGGTTAAAACGCAACACCATCAAATGCTTTGGACAACCCTCATACAGGGGATCAATTGCTGCCTGCTTCATCTCTTTGAAATTCTCCAACCACTTCGGATTTCCAAACAGAACGTTATCTTGATCCATACGGTTAGCAACATTTAAAAAAATCTCCACATCTTCGGGCCCCAAGACAACATCACCCTGCTCATCAGCATCACCGACACCGTCTTCAAACAAATCATGGAGGCCCACCGATGCAGATGGTTGTCGTCCCCCATCATTCACCGTTGAGGAGTTACCTCCGCCAGATGCACCTGTCACACTTGGATCTGCTTCTTCACCGTGATACTTCCAGATGGTGTAGTCCTTGACGAAGCCATGCCAGATCAAGTGAGACTGCACCACGTTATCTTCCTGTACAAGGTTGTTCTTACAACTATTGCACGGACAAATGATGCGCTCTCGACCCAAAGACACACGGTGCTTTTTCGCAGCGGCAACAAACTTTCTCACATGTCCTAGAAAAGCTAAATCGTTACTGACCCTCGGTATCTTATACATCCACTCTTCCCTATCCATAGCTGCGACCACCTAGCACACACAAAGGGAGAAAAACAAATAAAGATATATGAAAACATGTGAGTAGCCATAAATCTAGTTTTATTTCTCTCCTCCATTTGGATCTAGATCTAAAACATTTGGATCTAGATCTAGATCTAGTAAACCACCTAAATAATGCAAAGGGAGAAATGAGAGTTCGAGAGTAAGAAATCCACCTCTTGCAATGCCCCCCTTCACCAAATAAAAGGGCAAAAAGTTTTCCCCTCTAAGATATTAAATATTAGGGTTTTGAGGTCAAAACCCTAATAAATGAAGAAGGAGCCACGGGGAAGAAGAAGGGGGTCGGGGTTGTTGCTTTTATAGGCACAGACTTAACTGTGGCGGGCAGTTTAAAGAAACCACCACGGTTAATGAACAATTAACCGTGGCGGTCGCTGTAAAAGAAGCCGTCACGGTTGAAGCATTAACCGTGACGGTTCACTTAAGCGGCCCGCCATGGTTAAACGATTAACCGAGGCGGTTTCCCTAAACCAGCCGCCACGGTTAATAGATTAACCGAGGCGGTTTAGTTACGACAACAGTCGCGGTTAACGTAAGATTAACCGTGGCGGTTTGCTTACAGTGACCGCCACGGTTAAACAATTATCCGTAACGGTCACTCGGCTGGCAGCCTAGCCCAGGTTAACCGAGGCGGGCCGCCAGCCGGCCGCCTCGGTGGCCCAAAACAAAATGTCTCCTAAATTTTTTTTGTAGTAGGCCTAGTGGTACAATTGAGAGGTACAAGGCTAGGCTTATGGCTAAGGGTTATACATAAAGAGAAGGGGAAGATTTCTTTGATACTTATTCACATGTTGCCTGTTTGACTACAATTCGAGTGTTACTGTCCTTGGCTGCCTCTCATAGTCTTCTCATTCATCGGATGAATGTAAAGACAGGTTTCCTAAATGGAGAGTTAGAGGAAGAGATCTATATGGATTAGCCTGATAGGTTTGTATTAAGTGGTCAAGAAGGCGAGGTGTGTAAGCTATTAAAATCTCTATATGGCCTATCACAAGCTCCAAAACAATGGCATGAGAAGTTTGATAGAACTTTAACTTTTGTCAACTTTGTTGTTAATGAAGCTGATAAATGTGTGTACTATCAGTTTAGTGGGGGTGAATGTGTGATCCTATGTCTGTATGTGGATGACATACTGATCTTTGGGACCAGCCTTGAAGTGATCAAGGAATTTAAAGACTTTTTATCTAATAACTTTGAGATGAAAGATTTGCGAGAAGCTGATGTTATACTGAATATTAAGCTTTTAAGAGAAGGTAATGGTGGGGTTACACTCGTGCAATTCCACTATGTGGAAAAGATATTAAGTCGCTTAGGTTATAGTTACTGTAAATCTACTCCTATGCCTTATGATCCTAGTATAATATTGAGGAAATATCGAAGAATAGCAAGGGATCAACTAAGATTCTCCCAAATTATAGGTTCACTAATGTAACTGGCAAGTGCTACGAGGCCTGATATCTCATTTATAGATAATAAACTAAACTGGTTTATATCAAATCTAGGAGATATTCACTGGCAAGCTCTTGAGAGAGTAATGCGCTATCTGAAAGGTACTGTGAGCTATGGTATTCACTATACCGGATACCCTAAGGTATTAGAGGGTTATTGTTATGCCAATTGGATATCTGATGCTGATGTTTTAAAGGCCACAAGTGGATAAGTGTTTCTTCTTGGAGGTGGTGCTATTTCATGGATGTCTTGCAAGCAAACTATCTTAATGAAGTTTACCATGGAAGCAGAACTCACAGCATTAGACACTGCCGATGCTGAGGCCAAGTGGCTTCGTGAACTCCTAATGGATTTATCGGTAGATGAGAAACCTGTACCGGCTAGTTCCATGAACTGTGACAATCAAACTGTGATCACAAAAGTCAACAGTTCTAAGGACAACATGAAGTCCACAAGGCATGTCAAACAGTGACTAAAGACTGTCAGAAAATTGAGAAAGTTAAGAGTTGTAGTGTTGGACTATGTCCTTAGCTCTAAGAATCGATGGTGCATCGAGTGAGATGGGTCTGAGACCCACGTGAGGTCTACTATGGTAGTAACCTATTCTATATGATCGGAGATCCCATGAAGTAGAATAGTAAAGCAAACTAGAAGTAGACTGTGAGGAAAGACCTTTTATTTAACTCATCTCAGATGTACTTCTTTCCTAAGTCTATAAGGTAGGCTAGTTATATACCTTAATGTAGTCTAAAGGGGCTTGTGAAGCAATATATATTGTCCTATAGAACATCTTTAAGGAATACATCTATATATATGAGTTTGACTACTACTCAAGTCTATAAGATCTCGGTGGTCTCTAGATACTCATGAATGGATGCTTCAACCAGAGGGGTGCTCTTGTAGCCAAGTATTAGTTATGAGATTAGATGAAACTTATTTCACAAAAAACTTGCAATTCAAAGAATAGTCCATTGTTCAAGTTTTGATTAAGTGTAATCTTCATTCTAGGTGGAAGTTCAACTTAATAGTCTCCACCGAAACAACTGGTATATGAAATGACATGGAATATTGAGAGAATTTCTTATGTGCCCTAAAGTAGGTGTGGATTGTTAAATATTATATGGGCTTTTGGTCCATTTTCTATTTGATGATAATTAATTCTAGGGCCCGTAATAAATGTCATACAACAAATGGTTTAATAACGGATTGGTTGTTGACCTTTTGTTAACTCAACTTAAATAGGCTACTTGTAACAACTCCTATAGAGAAGTTGATGAAGGGAAAAGGGGGCCACACATGCGCGCACATGTTGACACTAGCTAACACCACTTAGATACTAGGTTGTCATCCCTAGCATGGCGCCAGAGTGTACAAAGGTATTTATAAATGTAAAGGCTCTTTAGAAAATAATCTATTCTATCCGCAAGCGCACAGATAAAACACCTCATTGTAGCATTTCACCAGGATAAGTATTCCAGGTATCATTATTTATAATTTTGCTCTAGGGATCTAAGGAGATGGAATTAAATCAAGGGACAAAATCTATCAAGGCATAGACTAGAGATAAACTTGCAAGAACATGATTACTAATAAGAAACTCGTCACACAATCGCA
The DNA here is from genome assembly GCF_000003195.3 of Sorghum bicolor. Lineage (NCBI taxonomy): Eukaryota > Viridiplantae > Streptophyta > Magnoliopsida > Poales > Poaceae > Sorghum > Sorghum bicolor. Next base: position 25,315,505 of record NC_012874.2, read on the forward strand.
TACTTTAGCAGGGGGTAAACCATAAAGATAATGATAATAAAGTATAAGTTCATGGGATAAAGAGCACAGCGATTAGAAAATAGACTACTCCTCATATATGTAGGTGATGTCGGATTAGCTAGAGAATGGATTCTAAGTTATCTACTAACTACTAAGTCATAATCTACTCAAGTTATCTACAAGATCATATATAGCATAAAAGACTCTTCATTCATGTATAAGGAACATTGATAAAGTAAATCAGAACATCGCATGACTTACTCCACAATACCGGTTCTGCCTGTCCTATCAACAGAGGGTGGACTATATAAGAATCAACGAAGCTGTCACTATCGCGAACTACCACACGACTCGGCCAATAGGATACATTTACAGATAAATAACATCTAAGCACCACGCTCACAAGTGATCTATCACCTAACTCCCTCGCGTCAAGAGCTAAGCGCTTTGCAAACTTATACATAAACTCATTATCAATTAGAACTATATCAAATATAGAACTAGAGCAAACTAAGAGCATAATAATTAGAGACATAATGCAATTAGAACAATAGAATTAGAGAAAGATATGAATAATACCATCTTTATTACCGAAGATCCGAATCCAGAGCGTAGTGCTCTACTTCTCTAATTGCTATCTAATCAACCTCTAAACTTGAAGGATTAGGGAGTAGCTAATTCTAATTCTCTGTGGGAGAGAGATCTAAACCCTAACTTTGATGGCTACCTCTGAATAATGATTTCTCCTCCTCTCCTCCAGGGGCCAGGGGGTCTGGTTTTATAGTCCCCTCAAGTGAACGTGAGTCATTGGATCAAACCGACATAGATTGTATGGTTTAGATTGATCCTTTAAGTCGGTGGAGTCTTGTCCCGAAGCAGAGTCCTGATTGGCCTCTTGGCCAGGGCGGGCGCCCAAGGGGGGTGGGCGGCCGCCCAGCTCCCGAGCCCGATTCGCTTCCCGTTCGTTCCCGTGGCTTCTGGATCCTTCTAGATTGAGGAAAATTGCGCGACACGTAATTATCTCGTTGTAAACATGACATGTGGGCCTTCTCTCCATATTTTATGATAACTCCCTGCAGAAATAGATAAACACCAAAGCTCGTGGAATTCTGTCAGATAAAACCCTAATTCTAGATGTTTGTTTCATATTGATCCTTTTTCATGTTTATTTGATTATTAATTTTAGTACTTAAGGACCGTCAACAAACTCCCCCCAAGCTTACCCTTTGCTCGTCCCTGAGCAAACAGCTAAACTCAGACGGATCAGGAGTTGCTTCGATGTTTTCTTTCCTGACAGGCACACATGCTTTTACATAAAAATTCTTCCAGATTAGAGTAAAGTGTTATGGAGTTTAGTACCTACACTTAAATCTTAAGTAATCAAAAGACAAAATAGTTAAGTCAAGCACTATCCCTCCTGTCTATACTTCACCTTTGTTCCAGAGTTTTTTCATAAGTTTTCAAAATAAAACTCAGAGTTCCCAGCAATGATTCTCTCAAGTCTCTCTATATGTGGTATTTGTGGATCCTTACCATAATATCACTTACCTATAGCTAATGGAATATTTAAGTGGAGCTCATAGGAGTGATAAACAGCTCATACATATGTTGTCTAATCGAGCCATGGATCCAAAGGAACTCAGCATATAATTAAATCAAGATGTGCATGTGTGATGGAGTAAATGATAGTGATGGTGAAAATGCATAAGTGTTAATAATAAAATTTAGTTCTCATTGCTCCTTATATTGCTATCTCTCCTCTTCTTTGATCTTTGCTTTGGGAGAACATGGGCTATCTTTTTCTTCTTCTCTCTTTTTTTTAAGGTGGGTAGTAGATACCCCTAATTCTACTGTCGGACACTCGTCCATTTTTTCCGCTCAAGTGGGCATCTTTGTACCCCTAATTCTACTCCGGACACTTGTCCATTTTTACCTCTCGTCTCACTCTTTTTCTTTCTTTTTCGAGGTTCCGGGCACTTGCCCCTTTTTATTTCCTCGTGTATTTTTGCATAACCCATGCCTCTTCTGCATTAAATCTTTTTAGAGAGAGAATAACAATATTCGGGACAGTGAGTGATTATATTTTTAGCAATTTTAATGATTGGTGATGAATGTTGTGGTAGATGTGTGCAAGTGAATATCTTAATTTAACCACATGAAAAGCTCCTAAGGGTCTACACAGCTCGATTAAACTCAATGTGAATATAGTAAAAGATGTTATAGCAAGTATGGCTGTGGTAGGTAGTTTTGTTATGCTAGGAACTCATCATGTGATTTGTAAGTTTTCAAAATAAATCTCCAGAACTTAGTGTAGTAGGGATAAGATAAACAATAGCTCAACTTTATATCATGTCTTTCTTTTACCTAGACTTTAGTTTTATGCTTCCCAAAGATAGTAATTTTAGTTTTAGCAATTCCTGGAAGAATTCTAATATAAAAGCTAGGTACTTGTAGGTAAGCAAACAGAGCAACTGTTCATCATTTCCATCATGCATATTTTTGGTCTTTTTATTTTTTCTAGAGATTGAACTTAGCAGGTAAATAAAGCACACTTATCTACACACTCTTTTTATTTTGTTTTCATGTTTATAAAGTGCAGTAAATAAAAGCAAGAAAATATTTATTTGGTTTTCTAAGTTTTTCCTTTTAAGATAAATTAAATACTAAGACAGAATAGAATAAATAAGAAGAGCAAATAAAAACTTACTTGATAATTTGAGAAGGAACTCCCCCAAGCTGGATGTTGACGTCGGTCTTACCCGATGTTCCAGAACCGCATCATGGTTGTGATGTTGTCGTTCATTGTTGTTGTATCTTGTCTCAGCTCTTCTACTGCAGCGGCATGGTCCTGGTTCCATTTTTGTTGCTCTTCCAGGAGTCTTCCATGTTCGGCTTGCGTGTTCTGGATGTCGAGGAGGGTGTTGTCGGTACGAGTGAAGAAAGCACCGGCCTCTTGATAGTAGTCATTCGTGAAAGCGTAGGAGGCGTCGGAGTATCGTCTTGCATCAAATTGGGGTGGAGGTCTGGATCCTGAAGCTCCGTATGGATCAGTGGAGTACCTGCCCGTATGAAAAGGCGGGTTTGTCCACTGGTGATCTTGGCTCTCCGGCCATGTCTCCTCTGTTGGCTCTTGTGGTTGCACATGACGAGCCCATGGGTCTCGAAGGACTCGAGGATTGTAATCGCAATAATGCAGGTGCGCTGCTTCTTCTGGTCCAGGGTCAGCTCCATACCAAGTGCGTTCTTGGTGAGTGGTTATCCTTTCAGATGCCACTCGCTGTGGAGTTCTCTGGTTTACTGGTGTTGCTGCAATTTCAATCAAAAAGTTTTGCACAGAGTAGAGGCCAAGGTTCGGGTTAGGTAACCGAATCTTGCCTTTATCATCATACAGCATATACATTATGTTCCCCTCTTTCTTTAACATCCGAGCTTGTCTAAATGTGTCATAGCCATGATAAATTCTTAATTCTTCTATGAAGTCTAACGATGAATTTTCTAGTAAGTGAAGATTAGAGGCTAGACGAGTGATAAGTGAAGTACATCCTACTGGTCCCTGAAGACTAGGTATACTAAGCCAATGTGAAACTAATAGTGTAACAGGTGAAGTGGGTACTTTACTAATAGCAGCATATAAAAGTTGTAAATCTCCTACTCTTACTTTCCTAATATCATCACGATAGAAAAGATTGTACCCAAGCCATTTGTGAAACATCCTAAGAGTGGGGTGTTCCATGTCACTGGTTCGGGCTTGACTATAAAAATTATCTCTAGATATTTCTCTCCAAAACTGGTGTCTCTCAAAATTGGGTAAATCGGAGTCAATGTTCAGGATGCATCTTGAAGAGAAACCAAGATGGTCGCTCAGCTCTCTCCAGGATAACATAATTTCTTGTTTGAACATCCGAAAAAACAATTCCCCCCTCATAGTATTGTAAGGTGCAAAGAAATTCGAGGGTGAGAAGACGAGAACGCAGTTCGGTTATATTCCAAAAATTTGTCCAACCCATCATTTGAAAAATTAAGTCAAATTCAGTGTCCATACCTGTTTCTCGTAGTAGGATTGGATCGATAGTAGGGGTGTGAATGAAATCTTTGTTCTTCAGTTGCTGATAGACTTCCTTCTCTCTTCGGGTCTTCAGTCCTAGGTCTCCTATCTTGAGAAGGACCTTAACTTGATGACCTGATGAAGATGACGGAGCTTGTGTGGGTGTCGGATCGACGCTCATCTCTGATGGCTGTGAGGAGTGTCGGGCGGAACTCCTTGTACCAATGTTCTTGAGAGCCTTCCCTGCATTCTTCACCTTCTTAAACATCCTGCAAACAAAAGTTGGCAAAAACACAACTGGTGGAAAATGTGAGATAAAATGTTAGTAGTCAGCCGTCCGGAGTGTCAGTAGTCCAGAGGTTAATCGTTCAAGACAAGTTTCTATTTTGGTAGAGCCTCCCCCTAAACAACTTTTACTTCCGCTTAGACAACGAGATCACTACTTGCTAGGTGACAATCACTCTCTCAAAAGAACTCCAACCTTCCCTTCCACTCTCCTCTTTTTCTCTACTCTCTTCTCTTCACTACAAAAGCTCCTTCTCGGGAGACTGAGATTTATGTGGTTTTCTGAAGTGTTTGTGTGAAGAGAAGGGAAGCTAGAGGTGGCCTTTTATAGGCTGAGCAGGGGACAGGGCGGGCGCCCAAGGTAGGTGGGCGGGCGCCCACCCCTGGTGTCCATCCTGGGTGTGCCTCCTCCACATGCTTCCTTGCTTTGATCTCACGCAGAATAATATTGTGTTGGTAGCGGTTGGACGGTGGAAAGATGTCAGGTGAGTGGAAACATATTGGTGGATGAAATTATGTGATGGGATGTATGTGAGGTGAAGTGTATGACATGTGGGACCCAAGGAGTGTGGGTCATGCTTCTAGAAGATCAATATAAATAAATATAATGCAAGAAAATCTATGAGAATTGAAACTTAATGATAATGGGAAATATTTTTGTGCCTCCAAAATAATTAATAAATATGGGTTGTTACACACCACGAATATTATTTATATGGGGCTTTTTGATTATTATAATTATGCTATGAATATATATGACTAATGCAAGATTTAACTATGCAAGAATTTAAATATGAGAAACTTAATAGTGCGGGTAAATACCGATTTACCTCCCGGTGAGGGTTTGGGATTTTTAGGTCCCCCAAGCTGGACCTCCAAATCTTTTAATCTTCTTAGTTACCTTCCTCCGGAGATGGTGTCTTCACTAGTTCTTCATGATCTTCCTTCACTGTAGAGTCTCTCTCTGGTCTGGGTTTGAATGTGAAGTGTTCTTCTTGTCCGTTTATGTTGAACTTGATTTCTCCCTTCCCAACATCAATGTGGGCATTGGCAGTGCTCAGAAATGGCCTTCCAAGGATGATGGACACTTTCGAGTCAGGACTCATGTCCAGTACTACGAAGTCTACTGGCACCAGGAAATCTCTGATCTTGACTGGAATGTTCTCGGCGATGCCCAACGGGTGTCGAACCGATTGATCCGCTAGTTGTAGGCACATTGATGTTGGTTCTAAGGTTGCATGATCAAGCTTTTTGTAGACTGATGCTGGCATCACACTGACAATTGCTCCGATAACACAAAGTGTATTGTTGAAGTGTTGGTTTCCAATCGAGCAATCAATAGTGGGGCATCCTGGATCATCCTTCTTCTTTGGTGGTTTGTTGAGGATGGCCGCACTACATTCTTCTGTCAGCTTGATAACCTCAGTGGTGGGCAGTGGTCTCTTCTTGTTAAGAATATCTCTGATGTACTTTGCATATGTAGGTACCTGTATGGCATCGAGCAGAGGTATGTTGACATATAATTTTTGAATGACCTCTACAAACTTACCAAACTGCTCATCCGACTGCAGTCCTCTGTTTCTTCTGGGAAATGGCAAATAGTTGGTGTCGTAAAAATCTTTCCTCATTTCTCCATTTCTTGGTAGTTGTAGCAGATCTTCTGCTTCAACTGGGCTTTCTTCTTCTATCACTGCTGGTTGCACTGGTGCTGATGTTCTTTGTTTCTCTTTTGGGTATGGTGGATCTCTGGTGGCTTTGCCTCCTCTAGTAGTTATATTCTTTACCTGCTCAAGGTTAGTAGCAACAGGCAGTGCAGCAGCTATCTTTATTAATTTAAGCTCTACCTTTTTATTAAGAGTGTTTTGCTCATCAAAGGCAGTTAGTAAAAAATCCATTTTATTGTGTATATCTTTTAGAGACGATTCATTTGTATCTAGCCTTTGTTTAAGTTCATCATTAATTTTGGTTTGTTGAGCAATTATCTCTTTTAATGAAAGTTGCTTGATAGTATTACCTGAATTCATACCTTTGCTATTGGGTTGACTCGAAGTTGGTTGATATTTGTATGCTGTCTCAATGGCCCTTTGATCTTCTTTGAACTTGGCCCTCTGGTCAATCCAATGGAGCAAATTTTCCATCTTAGTTGATAATGCATTTACTTCTTCTGGTATTTCTTCAGTTTGATGACATTGTTGAGCTTTATCTTGGAACCAGCTTTGATTTTCTGCTATCTTATCCAAAAGTATCTCTGCTTTTCCAGTTGTAAGCTCCAAGAATGATCCTTTAGCAGATGCATCTAGGCACTCACGAGTCTTATGGGTTAATCCATGATAGAAGGTCTGCATAAGTAACCATGTAGCCATTCCATGGTGAGGACAATCTGATATGTATCCTTGAAAACGCTCCCATGCTTCTGAAATGGCTTCTGTCTTCTGCTGTTGGAAACTGACAATATTTCCTCTTAAGGCAGTTGTTTTGCCTATAGGGAAAAACTTTGATAGAAAGGCATCTGACAAGTTCGTCCAGTTGTTGATGTTATCTTGATGAGTGTAGAACCACTTCCTCGCTTTCCCTTCTAGTGAGAATGGAAAAAGGCGAAGTAGTATGACGTCTTTGTCAACTCCGTTGATGTGGATTGTGCTTCCAATTTCTAAGAAATTCTGCAAGTGTGCACTGGCATCTTCATGTGCATTTCCACTGAATTGTGTAGCTTGTACCAAATTGATGAGGCTTGACTTGAGCTCAAACTCGGGTATTCCTTCTACTGCAAATCTTGGACCAGTTGGAATGTTCTCAAGACTTGGAGCAGAGAATTCTTGCAAGGTCTTGTGTGCCATAGCTTCAACAATTGGTAGCTAGCTTCTTCTTCTCTTGATTGCTTTGGTTCTGATGATGAAGAGTTGAATGTACCCAAAGTCAATCCTGTTATACCCTGTATAAAAATATAAACATAGAAAAACAACAGGGTGAACCTGCCAAAGCAGCGGTGCCTTGTTATGATTTTTCACTTAGTAGCTGTTTTATGCAATTATTTCTCTATAGTCTAGTCTAATATTTTATATGAATAACCTTGACTGATTTTCTGGCTTCCTTAATATTACCCTTTTGTTCCCTTTTATGACTTATTCCTGAGATTCGTATAATTCCTATAAGTTCCCCGGCAACGGCGCCAGAAATGCTTGTTGACACTAGCTAACACCACTTAGATACTAGGTTGTCATCCCTAGCATGGCGCCAGAGTGTACATAGGTATTTATAAATGTAAAGGCTCTTTAGAAAATAATCTATTCTATCCGCAAGCGCACAGATAAAACACCTCATTGTAGCATTTCACCAGGATAAGTATTCGAGGTATCGTTATTTAAAATTTTGCTCTAGGGATCTAAGGAGATGGAATTAAATCAAGGGACAAAATCTATCAAGGCATAGACTAGAGATAAACTTGCAAGAACATGATTACTAATAAGAAACAAGTCACACAGTCACATACTTTAGCAGGGGGTAAACCATAAAGATAATGATAATAAAGTATAAGTTCATGGGATAAAGAGCACAGCGATTAGAAAATAGACTACTCCTCATATATGTAGGTGATGTCGGATTAGCTAGAGAATGGATTCTAAGTTATCTACTAACTACTAAGTCATAATATACTCTAGTTATCTACAAGATCATATATAGCATAAAAGACTCTTCATTCATGTATAAGGAACATTGATAAAGTAAATCAGAACATCGCATGACTTACTCCACAATACCGGTTCTGCCTGTCCTATCAACGGAGGGTGGACTATATAAGAATCAACGAAGCTGTCACTATCGCGAACTACCACACGACTCGGCCAATAGGATACATTTGTAGATAAATAACATCTAAGCACCACGCTCACATGTGATCTATCACCTAACTCCCTCGCGTCAAGAGCTAAGCGCTTTGCAAACTTATACATAAACTCATTATCAATTAGAACTATATCAAATATAGAACTAGAGCAAACTAAGAGCATAATAATTAGAGACATAATGCAATTAGAACAATAGAATTAGAGAAAGATATGAATAATACCAATCTTTATTACCGAAGATCCGAATCCAGAGCGTAGTGCTCTACTTCTCTAATTGCTATCTAATCAACCTCTAAACTTGAAGGATTAGGGAGTAGCTAATTCTAATTCTCTGTGGGAGAGAGATCTAAACCCTAACTTTGATGGCTACCTCTGAATAATGATTTCTCCTCCTCTCCTCCAGGGGCCAGAGGGTCTGGTTTTATAGTCCCCTCAAGTGAACGTGAGCCATTGGATCAAACCGACATAGATTGTATGGTTTAGATTGATCCTTTAGGTCGGTGGAGTCTTGTCCCGAAGCAGAGTCTTGATTGGCCTCTTGGCCAGGGCGGGCGCCCAAGGGGGGTGGGCGGCCGCCCAGCTCCCGAGCCCCATTCGCTTCCCGTTCGTTCCCGTGGCTTTTGGATCCTTCTAGATTGAGGAAAATTGCGCGGCACGTAATTATCTCGTTGTAAACATGACATGTGGGCCTTCTCTCCATATTTTCTGATAACTCCCTGCAGAAATAGATAAACACCAAAGCTCGTGGAATTCTGTCAGATAAAACCCTAATTCTAGATGTTTGTTTCATATTGATCCTTTTTCATGTTTATTTGATTATTAATTTTAGTACTTAAGGACCGTCAACAGCACACACCGCCACCACTGTCGAGCCGAGCTGTCCCGTGTTGTGGCGTGGCTTGGCGTGACAAGGCAAGGCAAGGTGAGCGTGCGTGCGTACCATGACGTGCCGTGCCAAGGCGAGGTGAGGCGAGTGAGCAAGCATGCATGCGTGCGTGTAGAGTCATGACGTGACGTGTCGTGACATGCATACGTTTTACCTTGTGGAAAAGGAAAGGGAGGAAAAACGGGATCTAGATTTAAATCATGACCGTTATCTGGTTAATGGCAATTGATGGTGATTGATTGCAATTAATCGGACGTTTCCTCTCTCACCTATATCTTGCCATCCCTGTGGACTCTTTCCCTACCTGCAATCAGAATCATTTCCAGTCGAGCAGCTTCCTGTCTTCCCTGTCCCAAACTTCTACATGCACAGAGAGATTATGAGAGCAGGCCTCTGGAACCTGACGCCTTGCATCGAGACACCTGCTCGGGTGTGTGAGCACTTAGGTTTTTGGTGAGCGTCTTCCACAACTGCTCGCTTCTTCCTTAGATTTGTGGGATCGACTAGTTCCTAGTGACTCCTCGGATTCATGGGATCAACTTCTTCCTCGGATCGACTACTTCCTCGTGGACGTTCACGGGATTGTACTGCAAACATCTACCTGCATCGACCGTGGTGTTGACGGTCCTTAAGTATCAATTTTAACCGTCAACTAAGCACGGAAAAGGATCTATATGCAACTAATAGCTAGAATTAGGGTTTATACTGACAAAATTCTACAAGTTTTGGTGAAAGTCTATTTCTACAGGGGGTTATCATGAAATATGGAGGAAAGGCCCACATGTCATGATTACATAGAGATAATAACCAACCGCACATTTTTCTACAATCTAGAAGACTCCAGAAGAGGCGAGAAGAAGCGGGAGGCCGAGGGCCGCCAACCATAGGGCGGCCGCGCTGGCCCCCTGGCAAATCAGGCTCCCCCTCGTGGATCTTGCTCCACCGACCTTGAGGATCAATCTAATCCACACAATTAAGGTCAGTTTGATCTGACGACCGACGTTCATTTGAGGAAGCTATATAAGCAAGGCCCCTTCCCCCTGGAGAGAGGCAACAATTCATTATTCATATTCATCTCAATAGGAGAAGCCCCTAATGAAGCCCTAGAGCCACGACATCAACTAGATTTTCTAGTTTAGCATACCTACATAGGATTAGAACTAGAAGGAGTCAATCTTCGATTGGTTTCTGGATCTGTCAAGAGGATTCTTGGTAATTCTCGCTCTAGTTCTTCATTGTTCATCGTTGTTCTTCATTATTATTAATATGACTTTGATCTATTTCATTATATTGATTATGACTTTATTCTATTTGCTTATGTTCTCAACTATATTGTTCTTAGTTTATTATGCTTATATACTTGGCTTAGTTAGATCTGAGTTTTATCCTTGTTTAGGATTGTATAAAGTTTATCCAATAATGGCTTGTCCATTGGTTTCATGGGTAAATAATAGATATTATGTAGGCGTGGTGCCTATACCGTATTTATCTGCGATTGTACCCTATATTCTGGAACGTGAGGTAGATCGGGGGAGTGATAGTCCTATTGAATCCTCTGTAGTCTTCCTCCCGTTTATAGGGTAGGCAGAGCAGTACTATTACAGGGAAGTGATTACTCTGTTCTTCATCTTCCTTAGTAATACTCACTAAAGATGAATGAATCTTTTATCTAGCCATGATTGCCATGTATAGTTGCACTAATCATAATATACTAAGACTGTATAGTTAGAATGACTTAGGAAATAATCTTGTAGTTCATCCTAATTCCGTGCCAATAACTTGCTAGAATATCTATTGAGGTGCTTATCATTATTCTATGTGGCTGTTTATGCTGATCAGTGTATTTATCTTTTGTCACTATTCATTCATTATCTATATTTTATGTGACACTTACCCTGTATTGAGAGAGATAGATGGAAGCTTATTATTACACATGCAATGATACTCATATTCCTTATTTATGCCTTAGCATTCCCTTCCCAGTGGTAAAAATATAAATAACGATACCTGAAATACTTCGCGGTTAAAATGCTACATCGGTATTATCTATGCGCTTGCAGATACACATTCATATAGTTTTTAGAGGAGCATTTGCATATTTCAATACCACATCTCTTTGCCATGGTGGGGATGACAACTTGGCTTAAGTGGCATGAGAGGTGGTTACCATTTTTAGCGCCGTTATCAAGATTAGCTAATCTACTTTTGGTAACGACATTAGAAGTGTCAACAAACATTTTTGGTGCCATTGCCGGGGAAGGTTGATTAGCAATCAAAAGGAATAAATGAGTTATCATTTGCATCACTAATGTGATTAAGTAAAACATCAATTCTCTACTCATACAGTTTTACCCCTATTTACTTTGTTATTTTTTTCCATTTTATGCAGGGTGATGTATGAATAAGTTTGATCTCCCAGAACACTTTGTTCAAAATCCAGAAGCATTAATCAAAAGGACAAGAGCCAAGCTCAGGAGAGTAACAGAACCATCATCATCAACATCTCAGCTCAAAGCTCAAGCCAATCAGGAAGATCATCCAAACATTGTTTCAGACTTCACATCAGAGTTCAATGCCATGGTGGAGAAGTCAATCTGTGAGTTATCAGCTCCCACTACGGACAATATCCGTACTAGACCTGCTGCGGACATTGACCGGTCATTTGAGCTTAAGCCTACGCTCATCAACATGGTGCAAGCAAGCCAGTTCTGTGGGAAGCCGCACGAAGACGCTAGTGCTCAACTCCCACACTTTCTGGAGATTTATAGCACATTTACTATCAAGGACATTCCTAAGGATGCCATACTACTTCGCCTTTTCCCATTCTCACTCTTGGAAAGAGTAAAGTAGTGGTTCTACACAACCAAGGAAAAGAATACTACGTGGGAACTCTGTTCCACCAATTTTCTAGCAAAGTTCTTTCCCACGGGCAAGACCAATGCTCTCCATGGGAAGATTTCAAGCTTTCAGCAAAAACATGACAAGCCTGTTCCAGAAGCATGGGAGCGCTTTCAAGACTACATCCTAGAATGTCCCCATCATGGAATGGAAAATTGGCTACTTATGCAGACCTTTTATCATGGGATCAGCAAGAGCACTCATGAAACCATGGATGCTATTAATGGAGGAGTGTTCCTATCACTCACCATACCACAAGCCACAACTCTTGTGGAGAAGATGGCATCCAACCAAGGTTGGAATGAAGAAAGAACTCAAACTCGCAAGTGGAGGTATGCACCAGCTCAAGGAGGTAGACATGTTGTTTGTGCAGATAAGCCTGCTCATGAAGAGACTCAATGAAGCTGAAGATAACAAGGAAGTCAAGCACATATATGACTCTCACATGACATGTGAAGAGTGTGGACAAACTGGACACTTAGGAAACCACTGCCCTGAGGTGCACGAGGATGTGAACTACATCAACAACAACAACAACTACTACTACCGTCCTCAACAAAATCAAGGTTGGAACCAACAACAAAGGCCTAACTACCCAGGTAACTATACAGGTATTTATCAAGGTAACAATTGTTACAACAATTCTAATTTACCACCTTTGAGAGAGTTAATGTCTAATCAAGGTATGTTGATGGATAACCTGTCCAAGAAATTAGCATCCAATGATAAAATTCTAGAAACTATAAACAATAGGATGGATAATTTTTCAACTGCCATTAAGAACCAGATCAGCTTTAATAAAGTGATAGAATCACAGATAAATCAAATAGCTGCTGCTGTTCCTACCACTAACCTCGGTATACCATCACAACCGGAAGGATTAGAATTTGCAAAACTTGTAGACATATTTGATGCAGGTGCCTATTGGAGCAACCCCGTAGGAGGGTGGTATGATGAATCTCTACCAATAAAGATAGGAGATCTCGGATGCCCAATCCTCCCAATCTCCATTGGCAGCACGGACTTCCCTAAAGCACTTTGTGACTTTGGCGCAAGTGTCAACATCATGCCTAGAGTAATCTATTAAAAATTCTTTATTTATCCTTTATCAGATACAACTATGTATTTGTAGCTTGCAGATCGGACACTATGCTACCCACGAGGAATCCTAAAGAATATGTATGTCCAAATTGGTACCTTATATGTCCCAGCAGACTTCGTAGTAATAGAGACCGGTGTCGATGAGAGGTCACCCATCATCCTAGGGAGACCATTTCTGAATACCGCTGGAGCTGTCATCTACGCTAGCGCTACCAAGATCAGTTTCATCGTCAAGAGGAAGAAGGAGACATTTTCTTTCAAGAATAAAACCTCACAGTTTCCAGAACAACCCCAATACGAGCCAAGAAAGAGGACCAATAGGAGGAACAAGCAAAACAAGAATAAGAAGCAAGTATGGACAGAATCAGCCAAGATGGTCACTGCAATTCACAATGATCAAGATCACCAGCTTAAATCCCCTCACTTAGTAAAGAAGGACGACCCTGGTGTCCCAACAACTGAATGTACAATCAACAGATGCTCCTTTTAGAAGGCAGTCTATGACATCGGATCAGGCGTCAACATCGTGGCCAAATTGACCTATGAGTTTCTGTACGGAACAATGCCTCTATATTCAACATACACCCAACTCTAGATGGCAGATTAGACATACCGAAATGTCGAAGGTATAGCAAAAGATGTCCCCATCTAGATGGATGACCACTTCATCCCGACAGACTTCTTAGTCATTGACATGGGAGAAGATGATTATGATCCACCTATCATCCTTTGAAGACCGTTCCTAAGTACTACTAAAGCTATCATCTACATCGGGACAGGAGAAGTGCACCTACACTTCCCCTCTGGGAAGGTACGTCGTCACTTTAATGATAACTATATTGTTGATGGATCTAAGCAGAACAGAACAAGAAGAAGACATCGCTACCACAACCAGAAGAAATAGAACATCAAGGACAGATGGGTGGACTATGAAGGAGAAGTGTCGAGATACGAAGATAAATAGCCCACAACACAAGTATGGGAGGAGAAAGAGATCATAGCAGAAGAGGAGGCATGGCCGAAGGCGCCAACTACGCCATCCGACAGGCCCCAGAACAACTAAGGACATAAGGAGTCCCGTTCGGAGGACTTAAACCACCAAACACCGTGCCAAGATGTAACACTTGGTAGTTATCCCTTTCCTCTTAATTATTACTTTCCCTAAATAGTATAATCTTATTTACGCTATCTTCAAGAGAAAATAAAAAAATTGTTTAAAATGCTAAGCCCCATGTGAATACGCTCGTGGTATAAAACCCATAAGTATATTTGTTGTGCTAGCATAAAAATAAAAGAAATATGTTTTTGTTTTATAAAATAAGAATATAAAAATATTGAGTTTATGATCCTGCTAGAAAGATAAGACTCATTAAAGGAAGCTCGACATGATCAAGGCTAGAATTTATGACTAACACTTAATTAGTTCCACAAGCTTTGTTGTCTATTTGAGCTCCACAGAATTCAAGGATCAAAGGAGAACAACAATAAGAGGACATCCTACCTGCCACTTACATCAGAAGAAATTACTTAAAAATCCAGCTTGGGGGAAAGCACCCCCATGTACTCAGCTAAGTATTTCTATACGTCTTTATACCTAAACTCTGCTAAAATAAAAAGATGCATAATCTTAGAAACCCAAAAAATATTTTCCTGCTTATATATATCTTTGCTTAGTTTAGAAGTTTGCTATTAGGAGAGAATAAAACAAAGTAGCTATGCTAAAATGAACCTCAATGATAAACTCTTAACATGGATATTATGAATAGTTGCTTTGCCATAATTCCTTTCAAGTAACTAGTTTTCAAATTTGAACTCTCTCTCTAGTTTAGGCATAACTTTTATGATTTGAAATTTACTCTAAACCTGAACTTGTGGGAAGAGTACCTAATCTAATGTCTAAGTTGTTGACCGATATGATATGGAAAGATTTGAGCTGCTGTTTATCTGTTCCTAGAGATACTAGAATTATGGAGAATTTATTCTTTGAAAAACTTTAAAAATGCTGCATGATGAGTACGTGTATGATGAGAGTATAAAATCCTACCACAGCCTTCCATACATGTTTACTAGATCAAGAAACCACACATTTACATTTTACTATTTATGAGCATTGAGTGTGGTCAAGCTGGGCAGACCCTCAGGAGCTAGTCATGCTGTTTTAATCAAGATTCACTTGCACATCCACTCATTTCCATCTCTAGATCCACTCAAAAAAATATTCCAGTAATTCCCTGTAAAATAAATGTTCTAGTCTTATTTGTTACTACCACTTGCTTTGTTGCTCAAGAATAATGAGTGCTTGAAAAAAAGAGAGATCGAGGAAATAAAAAGGGGCAAGTGCCCGACAACCTCGAGAAAAATAAAGAAAGAAAGACGATGAAATAAAAAGGGGCAAGTGACCGCCGACCTCAGAAAAGAAAAAAGTGTGAGACAAGAGGTAAAAATGGACAAGTGTTAGACAGTAGAATTAGGGGTACAAGAGACCCACCTGAGTGAAAAAAATAAATAATCGAGCATCTCAGTTCCTTCGGAAAGCTACAAGTGCAATAGAGGTATGTATCCTTTGGAAGAACAAAAGAAAACTTTCACCACTGTTTCATCACTACCACCATCATCACCATTCATTCATCTATAGTTTGACTATGCAAGAAATGTCTTGTAAATATGTATACTCTATCTCCCACCTATGAGCTCTAGATATCAAAAGACTTGTTAGAAGTAGGGTGAGAGAGAAGGCAATGTTACTATGCTTCATACCATAAATACCACATGTCTTGAGAGAAAGGCATACACCATCAATGCCTTGGTGAGAATCCAGAAATACCACAAAAGAGAGAATTGAGAGAGTCATACAAGGAATCTCTGAGTTTTATTTGAGAATCTGCAAAAACTCCAGAATTATAGTTGATCAAAGAGCAAGAAACATGGCGCTTGACTTGACCATTCTATCCTTTAACTGCTCAAGACACAGGTGACAGTTACAAGCCCCATGTTGAAAGGTAAAATGAGTAAGTTTTAAATCTTAATTGTTTGCTCTAACTAAGAGATGAGATCTTATTTCAAAGCATGTGTACCTTTAAGGCATCAAAGCATTGCAGCAACTCCTGATCCACCACTAAGTTTATTTTTGCTCAGGGACAAGCAAAAGGTAAGCTTGGGGGAGTTGTTGACGGTCCTTAAGTATCAATTTTAACTGTCAACTAATCATTGAAAAGGATCTAAATGCAAATAATAGCTAGAATTAGGGTTTATACTGACAGAATTCCACGAGTTTTGGTGAAAGTCTATTTCTGCAGGGGGTTATTAGGAAATATGGAGGAAAGGCCCATATGTCATGATTACATAGAGATAATAACCAACCGCGTAATTTTCTACAATCTAGAAGACTCCAGAAGGCGGTAAGAAGTGGGAGGCTGAGGGGCGCCAACCCTAGGGCGCCCACCCTAGGGGGTGGGGCGCTCGCCCTGGCCCGTGGCCAATCAGGCACCCCTTCGCGGATCTTGCTCCACCGACCTTAAGGATCAATCTAAACCACACAATTAAGGTCGGTTTGATCCGATGGCCAACGTTCATTTCAGGAGGCTATATAAGCAAGGCCCCTGCCTCCTTTGGAGAGAGAGCCAACAATTCATTATTCATATTCATCTCAAGAGGGGAAGCCCCTGATATAACACCCCAAAAATTCAATTTTGGGTTGTTATTATAAAACACTAAAGAAAATAAATGGTTTTTTAATATGTGGATAAAATTTTTCAACAATAGTTCATATTTCTATATATATTTAAATAGTACTTTTCAAATATTTTGGAATTAATTAGACAAGCTTTAGTTGATCTAATATTTGCATGTTGCTTGAGGTTTATGTTTTTGTGTGTGCTAAGATTATAAAAACACGTTTAGACGCCATTCGATCCTTCCCGAGAATTTTCCGAACATTTACGAGACTTCTTCTTATTTTCCTAGATCAAAAATCCAATTTTCGGACGCTCTAAAATTCTTTTTCATGAACTCCAAAAAACTTTATTTGGATTAATCATCTCCCAATCTATCTCAACAAATTTTTATTGAATTTTTGGAGTTTTATAAATAATTTTCAGAGACTTAAAATGATTTCAGCTTTTTTCTGAAATTTTTTATTATCACTACACCACAGCCTCAGAATAGCGACGTGTCGTCGGTCGGCATAGGTCGATATAGCGACGCTCCATCGGTCGGCATAGATCTATGCTTACACTTAATTGCAGCCGCTGAAAGTGACGTCGGTATAGCCTATACCGACCGACATGTTTTTAGCGACCGATAGTCTGACGCCTTAGGGACTACATATACCGACACATAGTTTGAAGCTATAAATACTTTTAGCAACTAACAGTCCAACGCGAATCCTTCATAGAGGCAATGTATATGTTGCTAATCAACAATACATAATAACCCAAAAATAATCTATTATCAATCCACCCACATTCATTATAACAAAGATATTTTAACCATAACTGATTTATTCATATATGTGCAGCCCAATGTAACGTCAGTCATATTCAACATCATAAGTACAAAATAGATTCACAAACATGAAGTTTGTGCATGACCAAGCGATCAACATCCCTACATCTACCTCATGTGACCAAAAGTCATACAACATCTACCTCATATGACCAAAAGTCATACATCCACCACTTGAGACCAAAAGCTTAGCACACTAACACCTAAACCCACTGCTCAAATTTCAATAACAGTGAGCTCATAGTTATATCTCTAATAGGATCAAAACAACACAACTCTATGAGCACTTTTAACTTGTGGACACCGTGAGGTATGCTGCCTAGGACCTTGCAGGAGCAGGACAACCTGAAATGTAGTATGAATATCCAATTAGCGACTACTTTTACCAATGTTGGAGAAAGACAGCTAATAAGATCAACTCCAAGAGGTTCTCTAAAAATAATAGTCAAATTTCATAAAAGGGAAAGTTCAGTGTCCCAAACCATCGTAAATGAAATAAATAAGTAAACTGATGGTACCTAATTAACTCAAAGCAATATACAGATTTAGTATATGCACTGTCTTGGAGGGTAATAAATAAGATGATGAAACAAATATAGTCTATGTAATTTGTTTAAGTCTTGGAGTGTAACAAATAAGATGATGAATTAAATATAGCCTTTGAATTTTTTTAAGTCCATGTGCTTTCAACAGCCCAATAGCCATTAGGATCCAGGTGCGCAATTTTCTCTAACGTCTAAAGACTCATGGATCAAAGAATGGGGCCAGTTGCTGATACGTTGCAGCTGGAGATTTTGCCGCAGTGAGCAATGGATTTTTTATTCGTTACAGCCCAGTCTATAGTATAATATTTTTTGCTTCCAAATTCTTCAATCCGTAAAATCTACATGCTATCTGTATGAGAAGTTACTAATTGAGTAATAATTTGTTGTCTATTGAGATCTTTCTATTTAATTTGTTCTAAGCCCCAAATTGCATAGTGCATTTGTCCTATGTATCTTGTGAACTATGACCTAATTATAAGTATTAAAACTAATTTCTCCATGATCTATGTACATATATTCCAATTGGCAAATTAGCCCATGCTACATATTGGTTTAGGCTCTGCCACTGCAGATAGCTGCAGATCAAACACGCAGGCAGGAGCAGTACCAAACATACACGCAGTAGCAGATCAAACACATACCTCCACATCCCGAACTGTAGTATGACGGCCTAGGACCTTGCCGGACCAGGACTGCCTGAAATGTAGTATGAATGTCCAATTAGCGATAACTTTTACCAATGTTAGAGAAAGACAACCAATAATATTATTCTAACTAATTGCTAAGCCATAATAATACTTAGATCTTTCATTTTTCAGTATTCAGCGTATTACATATATACTACATTCCATTATCCCTTTGAGGTTACTAGTGTCAAAAAATATATAAATGAAGAGTGGTTGCAGTGTATCGGTTAGGCTAAGCTTTGTTTGCTAACTGCTAAGTCAATAGCTCCATTATTGAGATTTTCATAGACAAGAAGCTTCAATTTTAGATCTCACTTCAGCCAAACATAGTTCAAAATGTATGTTCTGATTTTTGACTAAGTGAATGAATCTTTTGAAGTAATGATTTTTTTTCAGCTGGTTCATCAATACATAGAAACTTTGTTCACTTATCACATATATGAATAAAAGAAACAAAGGCAAGTCTAGTTTATTACTCTTCTTGAAGCCACAGAACGGTTTTAATTTAAACATGATTGTCGTGTTCCTGTCCACACACAATATTTAAATAGATGGCATACCGAAAGATGTTCATACCATTAGACACAAGAAAAGCAACTGCAGTAAACCGATTATGCCAAATAAAACCAGTTTGTATTTCAGTTTTCTATTACTTTATACAACAACTTATATATAGGGAGACAAGCTAGAGTAACAGAAAAAATTGAGATCAGGCTAATGACCACAAAATCGTATCATCATTTAGCACATCTGGTCTGTCAGTGCGTGTGCGCCTTGACAAAAAACAATTTTCAAAGGAAGTATGTAGAAATGTTGAATGCAAACATACTGGTTACCTATAAACAATATTCTACAACTGAATCATGGGAAACACCGGGGATAATACTATATGGCAAGTTTAAATGTAAACACACACACATCTATATACACTATATGGCAAGCATTTAGGGTCTGTTTGGTTCCCATTGCTAAATTTTAGCTAGCTAAAATTATTTTAGCTACTCTTGGGTGACTAATGAAACTAAACTATTTTAGCTCCTTTTAGTCAATGTGTTTAGAACTTTAGCTACTAATGAAGTGACTAAAGTTTAGCTAGCTAAAATTTAGTTGGGGGAACCAAACAAGGCCTTAATGTAACAGTAGGAACAGACATAAGTTTCTAAATTCTATGGGAAATTGCAGCTGATAGGGAGCAATGATAAAGAGGTATCTACAGAACCTATTGATTCATATTGGATTAGATGATCCCCTATCTAATCTGCAGAACATCGAATGGATTCTAGCTATTTTTGCAATATGCTGCAGGAATCCAGCTATATACACACTATCACTGCTTCTTGATTAATATAAAAAGAACAAAAAATGCAGACTTATGGAGAAGAGTAGCAGACATACACGAGAGTAGCAACCTTACAAAAATGCAGACATCTTCTAGGGAGGTGACGAAGAAGAGTAGTCCACACCACACGCCTATTAATTGTCTCTTCTAGAACTAGTCACTCCTAAATAGAATAGTGTAAACCAGGTGCAGATTTGGCAAACTAGCGTAGAGCAACACGGGGATTTTGGTGGCTGTATATGTGGGCATTTTGGAGGAAGGGAAGGCAGGATTTGGTTGCATATCGCACGGGCACAGATCTGGGCGTCCGTGCAGGGTTGGCAGGCGACATGAATCACACAGCGGCGGCGGAGTTGGTCAGCGGCAGCGGAGTTGGGCAGTGACGGCGAAGTTGGGTGGCGGCAGCTGCAGATTTGGGCCACAACCACGGATAGGTTGACAGAGGAGATATTGATTCAGCTTCTAGGATGAACAGTGGCACAATATGGGAAGTTGCTGCTTCTGTCGGACGGGAGTCTTGCGATGCAAGGGGTGTCGGGCGACGGAAGGGTAGTTGGGCGGCGGCGGCGGTGGCATGAATGAGGCACCGCACAAACTCGAGCGAAGGAAGCGGGGTTGTGCGGGCTAGCAGGGATAAGACTGAATAAAAATGCTAGGGTTCCTAGTATTTGGGCCCAAGTTTTACCGCTAAGGCCTTTTTCATTTTCGGTCGCACGATGGACTTCTGACCTTAAGCGTGCACTGAAGGCACGGCCCTATAGCGACCGATCATTCGTTGTCCTTGTTGATCTATTCCGACTGATGGCTTGACTGTACAGCCAAATATGTACACCGACTGACAGTTCAACACAAAAGCTACATTTACCGACACTTGATTCGTGGGCAAGCTATACCGACCGACGGTTCAACGGTATTAGTGTATTTATAACGACACACGTGTGACGCTAATTTGGGGCTGTGGTGTAGTGTATCTGAAAATGAATTTTTCATAAATCCCGAAATTAAGAAATTTGAAAAGTTTACAAATCCTAGACCTGTATATATGCCGGCGTAGTTTTCGACGCGCTGATTGCAGAAGTACAATTGCTTATTCGAGCCGCCACTCGTAGCCCCGCAGATCGGACGCCGAAGTTTTGGATCTCACTTCCGGCAATCTTCTCCCGTGAAATTTCGGCGAGCTTTTCCGGCCGCCTCCGTCGTCCTCTGCGAAAACCGTCACCATCTCGAGGTTCGCCTCAATCTCCTCTACACTGGCAGGCTGTTCGTTTTGCAAACCCGTATGTGTTTAGTCACGTCCCCATCCTTCCTTCTCCAACTCCGGCGAATCACCATGACTAACGTTCTCCTCTTTGTTTTTCCGGTCATCTACGCTAGGGCCACAACTCTCTCAGTGAGGAACACCTGCAGGTCCTATGTGCGCCGCCATCGTATGCCCACAGGCCTGCAGCCCCGCGCCTCGCCGCCCCTTCGCGCGCGCCTGCGCACACGAGCAGCAGGTTGGCTGCACCGCCACTCAGGTCTGCTGGCCACGTCTCGTCCGTGGGCCCTTAGCTCGATGTCGCACCGCCACCGGCCAACGCCCACTGCCCATCTGCCGGCCGAGCCACAGCCCTTTCTCCGTGTGACCGTGTGCGTGCAGTTCCAGTTTATGTTCGTGGTGATGAAGCCCAAGGTAAAAGATGAGTTATTTACAGTTGTACCAGTGGTCGTTAATCCTTAGTGATTTAATCATCCCAACTCCGTTTTAGTCTGTTTTTGTTGCGTTAGTTTCGTTCCATTAAATTCTAAACAGTAGTACCAACAAATATCATGTCACTCAATTATAAATTTATTGATTTAAATACAATTGTTTAATAATTTATTTAATAGCGTTAATCCTTAGTGATTTAATCATCCCAACTCCGTTTTAGTCTGTTTTTGTTGCGTTAGTTTCGTATAATTAAATTCTAAACAGTAGTACCAACAAATATCATGTCACTCAATTATAAATTTATTGATTTAAATACCGTTGTTTAATAATTTATTTAATAGCTTTCTAATTAAAAGCCACCTAGGGTTGTAATTTGGTTCTCGTTGTTGTGATCATGCCGGTGTAAACTACATGTTAGAGACATTGTTTTCTATGTCTTATTTTTTTGAATATGGTTAATTTGTTTAATTTTTTATTGAGTGTCCTTTTAATTAACTAAAACATTTAGGGTTTACACTCCAGTCTTTTTTAGTCAAATATTAACTTAATTAATATTAACTTAAATGTTTCTTAATTATAGTTCATTTAGTTAAATATGAAGCATGTAATTAATTTAGTTCATATTTATCTGATGCTTTTGAATTAAAAAGTAACCTACTTAATTTTATAATAAAGGTTAATATAATTAATACCAACATTAATGCCTTTTAAAATATGGCCCACTTAGATAAAACCTTGAACATAAAATGATTCGTTTAGTTGCTCTCACATATTCCATATTTCTAAATTATTAATGCTTATATGACATTAATGATATGTTGAATTCTCTTCAAATTAAATTATAATTTGGTTAATTCAATTTCACGATACTTCTTAGAAAATGTGTATCACCGTATTTCATTAACTAAAATGAACCAAGCCTATAGTTAGCCTTTATGTTGCAGGCCTCGAAAGTCGTGTCCATTTAACAATAGCTGCATTCTCAATCGTTGTTGCGTTGTCACGATCGTAGCAACAAAACGTGTCATTTAGTGCGCTCTTTCTAAGCTTTTCTTTTGATTGTCGTTTGTTCTTAGTCATGAATGTTTGTTTGTCTGTGTTATGTTGCTTGTTTGTTATGAGTAGAAGAAGCGTGGTTCGTCAACAGTGAACACTAGGAGCTGACCGACAGTTGTAGTAGAAGATAAAGATCACAAGAAGGAAGTCAAAGAATTCTGAGCAGTTGTACACTAGGAATAAAGGCAAGTGCAGACACTCTTTGATCATATTGTACCTAAGAACGTTAAATACATTTACTTTTATTGCATGTGTCTTAATACTGCAAACCAAAGGACCAGACTAGCCTTACTCTTGGGTTTTATATATGTTTAGTATAGTGAATAGTAGATATGCTTAGCTGTTGTACTCATCTAATCTATATAATAAAAAAGTAATAATATTGCCTACTGAATTCTTCAATGATGACTAACGCTTCAATGATGAATGATGGTCACTTCGGTGATGGAGATGTGGTGGTGCCTGCGAGCATCGTGGTTATGATGAGGAAAAGGGGGAGCGGGTACTGTTGGATGGCCCGGTTGCCGGGCGTACCTGTCTCTGCTCTCCGTAAGGACTTAGTCATACAGCTTGGAGTTGCCGGGCGTTCCCATCTCTGCGTACCCGTCTCTGCTCTCCGTAAGGCCCCCTGGGACATACAGTGCAACTCCAAGCTATATGGCTCTGGCTTGACTAATTAGCAGGACCTCCACTAGTAGGGTGTTACTTTTCAGGTAGGCGTGAGGAAGTAACTTGGGTAATAAATATTAAGTTGTCGATTGATCGGTATGCCATGGCTATGGGTATCGACTGCCGAGCGCCTCGGCCAAAACTTACGAGTGGCATGCTATAGTTGGACCCTGTGAAAGGTCTTGTAGTGAAACCCTGCCTGCTCACCTTGGTAGTGTTTTGGGAAGTCGCGACCCTAGGTAAATGGGAATCACAACTTGGAGTGAAAGTGCACACCTCTACAGGTTGTAAAACCGATATATCAGCCGTGCTCACGGTCACGAGTGGCCCAGACTCTTACATGATGAGCAAATTGGAATCACATGAAACTTGGAGGCGAAACTTGGTTGAGGTTGCTACCTCGTGCTTTGGCGGAATGGCTATTCCGTGTTGGCAGGATTGCTATCCTGTGTTCTTAATTGGGATTGCTATCCCATGACCTTAATGGGGTTGCTACCCCAAGTTACTATCTGAGGTTGCTACCTCAGAGATCTTAATAATAATAATAATTATAATGGTGACTAATAATATTGTCAATTTACCTTCATCTAAATAAGGGTTGGGATGTTCTACTCACAACTAGTAATAGGTTGTTTAATAAAAGAGTTATAACAAAAGTTTGTCAAATTAAAAAGCTCACCTGCAGTCAAACCGTGTCAGCTTTTCCTTTGATTAGGCCTTGCATGCCATTATACTTTCCGCCTGTTTTTGTTGAGTTCGATATGAACTCACCCTTGCTATTTCCTCCACAGCCCAGTGTGTAGTGAAGTGCTGCTCAGAAGAAGGATAGAGATGTTATGGAGTTTTCTAAAAGCTTATGAGAAGTGTTTGGCATGCGGAGCCCCCAGTCAGCCATCTCTGAGAAGAATGGAGCCTAAGATGTTTAGCTACTGTTTCTGCGTACTCTGATGTTTATAAGTGTTATTATTATTATGTTTTCCACTATATATAATATTGTTTCTGATATTTCTATTCTTTTGTTGTATCTGTGGACTTCCTAGGCAGACATATGACGACTCTGGTCTTCTTCTAAAAACCAAGGTGTGACACCTGATCAAGCCCTAGAGCCACCACATCAACTAGATTTCTAGTCTAGCATAGTTACATAGAATTAGAACTAGAAGGAGTCAATCTTTGATTAGCTACCGGATCTGTCAAGAGGATTCTTGGTAATTCTCACTCTAGTTCTTCATTGTTCTTCATTATTATGAATAAAACTTTGGTCTATTTCATTATATTTATTATGACTTTATTCTATTTGCTTATGTTCTCAATTATATTGTTCTTAGTTTATTATGCTTATATACTTGGCTTAGTTGGATCTGAGTTTTATCTGTGTTTAGGATCGTATAAAGTTTATCCAATAGTGGCTTGTCCATTGGTACGATGGGTAAATGATAGATATTGTGTAGGCATGGTGCCTATACCGTATTTATTTGTGATTGTACCCTATATTCCGGAACATTAGGTAGATCGTGGGAGTGACAGTCCTGGTGAATCCTCTATAGTCCTCCCGTTTATAGGGCAGACAAACCAGTACTATTATAGGGAAGTGATTACTTTGTTCTTCATCTTCCTTAGTAACACTCACTACACATGAATGAACCTTTTATCTAGCCATGATTGCCATGTATAGTTGCACTAATCATAATATGCTAAGACTGTATAGTTAGAATGACTTAAGAAATATTCATGTAGTTTGTCCTAATTCTATGCTAATGACTTGCTAGAATATCTGTTGAGGTGCTTATCATTATTTTATGTGGTTGTTTATGCTGATCAGTGTATTTATCTTATGTCACTATTCATTCATCATCTATATTTTATGTGACACTTACCCTGTATTGAGAGAGATAGATGGAAGCTTATCATTTCACATTCAATGATACTCATATTCCTCATTTATTCCTTAGCATTCCCTTTCTAGTGGTAAAAATATAAATAACGATACCTGGAATACTTTCTGGTTAAAATGCTACATCTTATTATCTGTGTGCTTGCAGATACACATTCATATAGTTGTTAGAGGAGCATTTGTATATTTCAATACCGCATCTCTCAGCCATGCTCGGGATGAAAACTTGGCTTAAGTGGCATTAGAGGTGGTTACCATTTTTAGCGCCGTTATCAAGATTAGTTAATCTACTTTTGGTACCGACGTTAGAAGTGTCAACACGTGGTCCGCTACTTAAAGCAACGCACTTTGTTAATTAGTGCGAATGGATCCACCAGTGCCTTCGGCACTGGTCCCTCTTCTGGATATAATCCTAAACTGTTATGCCTTATTTTCAATATGTCTGCAATCATATTTGCAATATTTATCACTAATCTGAGTAGCGATGAATTTGCACACATTCACATATATGCCACCACCTTGTTGATTATATTTTTTGGATTAAATCAAATAGAATTAGCCCCCAAGGTGAAAACCTGAGGTGAAAACCTAGGCCTCATGGGGGGCATGCTCTGAGATGTGAACTTAATTTCAGGTTCACACAGCTGGAAATGGGGAAAACTCCCTTACTTCAGTGATAAAAAAATAACATTGTGTTGTCTGAAACTTTTTAAAACTCCATCTATCCCTGAATAAATCATCTAATATTATAGAGTTGTCCTGAAATTATTTATGTCATAAAATTGGTTAATCTTAAGAAATTTAACTTATAACAACTCTAGAAGTTGATTTATTTATGATGGATGGAAAACGTGGTTAAGCACAGACTTATTTATGGGTTTGGTACATAAGTAATATGTAATCTCAAAGTAAGGCAGGTTGAACTAAGCATTGCTCAGCTTGTGTTGACACCAATTTGGGTGACACACACTAGTAAGGGCTAGCATCACAATTGAGTTTGCAAACCTATCGCACACCTGAGTAACTTCAAGATCAGCAAAACTGATCTAGGGATCAATTAGTCCGATTTACATCTTGTCCTTCCCCACAAGAACTTGAGAACACATCCTGGGAGGACCATCAGGGAGATGCATGTTGACGGTTGTTAACCATCAAAATTATATGTCAACTAAGGAGAAGAAAGGGGATAAAAACTGAACATCACCATAGACTTAGGTCCACATGTTAGATTTCATAGAGAGAATACCCGAACGTCAACTCCTGAATACTCTAAAAGACTCGGGAAGACACTAACTGAAAGGTGGGACCCACCTACCATAGGGCAGGGACAGGCGCCCCACCTGTCACGGGTGGCGGCCCAGGGGCAGAAGCCAATCAGCTTCAACCTCACGGATCCTGCCTCCACGCCTTTGAGGAGTAATCTTGAGCGTACATTTAAGTCAATTTGATCTGAGGGTTGTGGTGTTTCCTATGGGGCTATAAATATAAACCTGACCCCCCCCTAGAGGAGAGCTCAGAATTAAGAGAGAAAAACAGAATTATATTTTTATTCACATCTAAGAATTAGAGGGATCCATTAGAGCCAGGGAATGGAGATTGATTACCTACTCATAATCTTCATCTTTTATATAGGATTAGATTAGATAGAGAAAGAGTCGGACACCTATGCTTGGAATTTTCTAAATCTTCATCAAAGATTGATATTATGTTTTATCTATCCTTGACTTTATTCTAAATATCATTATGTTTCTATTTATTATGTTCCTAGTTTATTCTAGTTCTACATTTGATATGGTTATGATTGATAATGAGTTTATGTATATGTTTGCAAAGCGCTTAGCTCTCTTTGCGGGAGGGTTAGGTGATAGATGTCATGTAAGCATGGTGCTTAGATGTTGTTTATCTGCAATTACACCCTATTGGCTGGGTGGCATGGTATATCACAGAAGTGACAGTTTCGTTGAGTCCATTGTACTCCATCCCCTGTTGGTAGGACACGTAGGACCACATTTGCGTAGGAAGTCCAGCTCCGTCTTGGCTTTTTATAGTAATGTTCCTTATATATAAATGAAGAGTCTTTTGTGCTGTATATGATAGTGTAGCATTAGGATAGGTGAATGACTTGATAAATTAAAACTACTTAGGATTTTCTATCTCTTGAACTAGTCAGACGTCTACCTAGTATTAAGCTGAGTAGTCTATATTTAATCTCTATATTTCCCAGGCTTTTATACTTTATATCATATACCTATCATGGTTTACCCTCCTGCCAAGTATGTGACTATGCAACCTAATCACTCATAAGTAGTCATGTTTTGCAAGTTGATCTCATTGTTTAAGTACTTAGTTCTTTCCCTTGAGCTAAATATAAATAACGATACCTAGAATACTTCTTGGTGAAGTGCTACAATGGTATTTAATCTGTACGCTTGCAGATCTTATATTTATTTTGTTAGTGGGCAATTTTTATACCACACTTCTAGTGCCATGCTAGGGATGACAACTTAGCTTAAGTGGTATTAGAAGTGTCAACAATGCATGCTAGATGTTGTCCTAGGGTCAGCAAGATCACATAGGATGCCATTAGATCTCACTGAGAGACAATGAATAACTAGGGATTTGAAATGTTGAGTAAAAAGGGTGTAATATATGTAAAAAAAGTCGATTGGATTCCTCAATCAGCTGTGATTCTTTGATATTGGGGAGCATGGTCTTATCATAGTAGTCCAAATCATAATCTCTATGTTTTTTCTGCCAAGTGTGGATCTAAAACCGATTTTGAAATCAATAGGTTCGGAATTCAAATCATCGGTGAAAAACATTTAATTTTTTCAAGTTTTATAAAGCATGTCTCTCAAAGTTCAATAGTGGAAGAGGATGTCCTTGGGTGGATAGCCGACCCCCCACCTCTTCCCTCAAATATTCAAACTTTGGTGAAAAACATTTTCTCAAGTTTTTATTTGGAAAGCAAAAAGGTTTGTTGTGAATTCAAATATAAAAAAGTTAAAAGTGAAAATGCAAGAATTAATGCAATTGAAAGGTTCAAAGTGAGGGCTAGTGATATTAAGTCCCTATAGCAAGACTTCTTTGCTAGGTGCATTAAATTGTGTGGTTGCATTGGACGGTCCCGGAGATGGAGGCCTAGATGGTTGCACCACCCTCTTCCGCTAAACCCATTTGGATTTCAAGTTTGATTGTTTTAGCAGGTTCATCCTTCTTGTCATGTGGATTTTTGTTCTTCTTACATGGGGTAGATCATGGCTTTTTGTTGGGTAGATCATGGCTTTTTGTTGGGTAGAGCATGCCATGTCCTATTTGTTAATGTAGTATTTAAAGGCAAAATGCGCACTCCTACCTTGAATGTAGAATTTAATTTGTCTAGAACCCACGAAGATGTAATTCATGGTGTCGATGAATGACCATCTAATGATGGAGTCTTTCTGTACTACTCCACTGTTGGTTTGAAACCATTTTCTTAATTAGTTAATGAGCATCCCTTTCTTGGAGTGCGAAGAAAGTTCCTCTAGCAGTAGCATAAAGTTGACTACAGGCTAACACAGTTAGCCCATAGTAGAAACCATAGATTAGGAGCCATTCTTTAATTCCATGATACGGGTAGGCTCAAGTGTACTCCTAGAGGTGTTCGCATGGTTTAATAATTGACACATCCGTTTGTTGTTAGAAACTTTAAATATTTCCATGAAGGGTGTTGTTCTTTCCCATCGGGAATAACTTCTTGAGCAATGCATTGGCGTGGCTATCCCAAGTGGAGATAGCTTCACAGTTACAATAGAACCATTGCTTCACATTCTTGAGCAATGAGAATGGGAAAAGGTGAAGATAGATGACGTCTGATCGGAACGTGATTCATGATCTTCCTTTAGGTACATGACAACTATCGTCTTTGGCAAAGCACGACACACCAATCCGGCTTCAGATTGAAAGACCCGAACCCCATAACCTTAGCACCACAACTCCTCTAGTTATCAACCGTGTCTCCAACTAGTTCATCTCGCCACAAAGGCTAATCCTTGCCTACAAACTGAAGAACACAAACAAGAACTTTAAAGAACACAACTCAATAATTGGGACAACTGCAGATGAATGATTAAGTTCTCAAAATGTGGTCTCACAAACCGATGAATAGCAACTGTCAATGGACAGATTGATCTAAGCAAAATCCAAAACCTACTGACAATGGTGGCATATGATTATAAAGTTCTTAGGGTCATCGGCTACCATGGACGCACTACCTAATGGGCTCAAAGATGATAAACGGCCCATTGGACCAAAAATGGTGATGCAGCACTGGGACAGATTCTAGACACTAATTTATTTTGACAATTTCCATTGATTCCCAAGGCCTTTTGATGTGAGAATAGTTTCATTGTCTTTCTTATCAAATTATCTTTCCAACCATATATGGATCGTCAAAAACAGAGTGTAGATGTGTCTGTGTGACCTGTGTTATAGCAGAGTGGTCCTAGAGGCCAAGGCAGACTCAAATTCAAGTTAGACCGGGCCTTCGGCTTTTGACGTCCTTTCTAGTCATGTTTGCCTCCATTGCTTCTTTCAAATTCCTCATGAGCCTCTCTAATGTTGCTAGGAAATTTAACATCATTAGATAGTAATCTATTCTCAATTATATAAAAATGATCACTTAAAACGAGCTAACCTCTAAATTTTATCAGCACATTCGAGCTTGCGTCATTGGACCTTACATATTGGTTGACAAATCAGTGAGTGCTTCAGAAGGAGTGATGTCCTCATCAACGTCTGAGGTAACTCCTTTCATGGTGAAGGCACCTATCGCAACATTGAAACTGTGGCAACATTGAAATCGTGGCAAGCATGTGGCTCGGGTGGACTAAATGCAAGAATAAAAAATTATGCAGAGAAGACGCAATTGTTTATCCTGGTTTAGGCCAATTCGGTCCTTACATCCAGCACATGATGCTCCTTATACTCAAGAGCACCCAAAATCTATGGTGTTACAACAGAGTGTTGTAACACCCTAAAATTTGTTCTTTGGAAATAGTGAAAAAAATAATTTAATTTTTGTAATTTTGTGCTCATAAAATTATAGGAAAATAATATTTATC
The DNA here is from genome assembly GCF_000003195.3 of Sorghum bicolor. Classification (NCBI taxonomy): domain Eukaryota; kingdom Viridiplantae; phylum Streptophyta; class Magnoliopsida; order Poales; family Poaceae; genus Sorghum; species Sorghum bicolor. The sequence continues at coordinate 25,346,049 of NC_012874.2, forward strand.
ATTAAATTAAAAATTATCATAGGAGTTAGCAATGTGTTTGAACATGCATGCTCTTGCATTTTATTTATTGTGATGAGTGTTTTTGAACTCAAAATTCAAAATGACAAAAGGATTTTGCAATGAGTTTCAAATGGCTTTTGGAATAAAAGAAAAATGAAAGAAAACAAAAACTCTCCCTCTCTCGGTGTTCATTTGGTCCTGGGAGGCTCGGAATCGCGAGAACGGCTTTCACCGGCGAGCTCCGAGGCGGCAGCCATGGCGCCGCCGCGCCGAACCTTTGTTCCGGTGGCCGGCCGGCCGGAGCTCCCCCTAGATGAAATTCGAGCCGTCCGTTCGAAGATCAATTGCCGGGAGTGAAAGATACCCCTTTGCCTGGCACTTTTGTTAAAGAGTCCCTGAGTTTCTGTTAAATAAACCCGCGGTCCAAAGCGCCCTGGTTGAGTACGCTAACCGCATTTGGAAGACGTATTTCTTCTCGATGTGAATTCAAAATACGTTTTCAGTATTTACAAGTTTGCCACAGAGCTTGTTTTAGCGATAAAATATTCATTTTAATTCCGTTTTGACCCATTTAGATCGCATTAGATTTCTCTAGATGTTAGTAACACTATTTCCTCAGTTTGAAACTTTATAATTACGTGACCCTATTTAATTAATTACTTTTCTAAAGAAAATCTTAGAAAATTAATAACTTCTCCATTTTAATTTTGATTTTCGTGATCTTTACGTCAGTGAGATCATAGCGATGCGTAGAATCATTTTATAAACTTTCCATACTGTTTTTATATGATTGGTGTATTGTTCTAATTATAGCTTTGTTTGTTTCATGCTTGTTGTTTTCGATTGTTTGTGTGTTGATGATCGATGATCGAGTTTAGTCGGAGAGCAGTTTTTGGTGATCAAGATCAGAGCTTTGGCAACAAGTAAGACCAGTAGAACCAAAAGGATCATCATGAGCACTTGAATTAAGGCAAGTATAGCATTTAGGTTTTATTTCTGTGACCATGATCATGTGACTAGATTAATATTAAGTAATAAACGGTAAAAATAACTTTTTAGCAACTTGATGATTTGTCTGTACGTGATCACCTAGGATAACAGTGCAACCATGAGGGCTATAATGGCTCTGGCTTTAGTTAAGTATGAGTAATTTTTCTAGCTCGTTAGTGGTTACCCGTGTGGCGCAATTGGGGAATAGCAGACTGTGGATTCCTACGGGTGGATCACACGGACTGACTAATGAAACCAGGCGGCCCTAACTCGTTAGACGAACCTTTGAACGACTTCATAGTGATCCCTGTCGACCTTCCTTGGTAGTGGGTTAAGAGGCTGATCACCTCGGGCGAAAGGGTAAATCATGACTCATGGGTAAAGATGTACAACCTCTACAGAGTGTTAAAACTAGTATACTAGCCGAGCTCACGGTCAGGAGCGGCCTTGGCGACATCTACATTACGGGTGATGATTCCTATGTGTTAAATATGCTCATTGTTTATTATTTAATGCTTTAAATTATTTATGTCACATTGATCATGAGATTGTGGGATCTATACAATCTAGTTGCTATACTTGTGGAGTTTGACATGGACTCACTCTTGCTATTTCCACCACACCCTTCAGGAGAAGGTTTGGGCTTGTGATCAACCAGTCAGTTAGATCCTGTAGAGTGAAGTTAATACCCGAAGTTGGAGTTCTCTTCCGTTATTTGCTGCTTAAGGTTATCTCTGATTTACTGAGTACGTTATACTTTTATGCATTGTCTTTTGATATTACCCCTTATTTGTAGCTATATGTAAGATTTGACTTCTAAAACACATATGGTGCATATCTGGTTTTGTCCTTAAAATTGGGTATTACAAAAGATAGAAGTGGTTTGGTAAGATGTTAGCTTGGTGCTAATCCTAGGGTTGCCATGCCGCCAATGGAGTCTCCACTAATCACAGAGGAAGGAGATGATGGGATTAGCTCTCGGGGTCCTATTGGTATAAATTAACTGCACCTAAATAAGATTTAAGTAAGATTATCCGCAAGCGCACAGATATCGTACCAATGTCACATATTACCCGGGGGGGTTTAAATATCGTATCCACAGGGAAGGTATATATGTAGGACTTATAACTATACTTTATACTATTGATGTGAACGGTAACCAATAACTAAAATCCTACTGATAAAGGGATAAGTCACTTGATAAAAGATAAAAGATAAATAATGGTCAGTCATCATAAATAAATAAATATCAGAGCTCTTCTAGTCAAAGTAATAGTTGGCCAATGGATAAACTCAAGAATAAATACTAAGGTAATTCTATAACTACATCAATGAATAACTCTAGTTAGTGCAGCTATATCTAGAAATTATTGTTAAGTCAACCCTATATCATAATAACATGTAACGAGGCATCAACTAATGAGGGTTTTAAGACACAAACGTCACCTCCTTCGCGACCACACCCAAGCTTGCCCTACGTACGGAGGGTGGACTACAGAGGAACCAACGTAGCTGTCACCTATGCGGACTACCACACGTCCCAGCACGTCAAGGTGCTCTCGCAGGTAGACAAGATATCTAGACACCACTTCTTCATATTGTCTACCATGTACCCAACAATTAATTAGGTAAACGCTATACGAGCAATTACATCAATTCAATAAGATCAAACCAACTATCTTAGACATATAATCAAAGCAGACAATGACTATTGCAATTAAGAATATATAAGGGATTAAAAACAATATTGCCTGAATCATAATATTGAATACAATAAGAGAAAGGTACTAGAACTATACTGGACTCTACGCTCGAGACAGATGCTAGTGGCTCCGGATCCCACTGAAGAACTAGAACTCTTCTACTTCTAATCTAACTAGGCTAAAACTATAAACTAGAGAGGCTCTAATGAACTAGAGAAGGCTCCTAATGGATTGACCTCCAAATGACTTGATGGTCTAGGGAGGGGGCTCTACACCTCTATTTATAGTGTCGTGGGATTGACGTGCGCCATAAGATCAAACTGACTTAACCAAGGGCCGAGATGACTCCTCGGAGGCGGTGGAGGAAGCTTCCAGAAGGGGGGCCGAAACGTTAACAGGGGGGCCCGACCGGCTCCATTGTGGGGTTGGCCGGCCCCACCGTTCTCTCTTGAGGCATTAATGATGCTATGTCTCCTATAGTTAAAGGTATATATATGGTAGAGCTTATAGGAGTGCCAATAACAAGGATAAGCATACTTGCAATGCATGTATTGTAAAGTCAACTAAAGGATCCATAGAGAATCGAGGCATACAATCAAACCAAGGTGTGCATGTGTATGGAATATGGTGGATGGGTGTATTTGTGATATTTGTGGCTAATTTCTATTTCTACTTTTACTCCTTGAGGATAATTCTCTCTTTTAATCTTGGAACTTTTCATGGGAAAACAGGGGCTATCTTTTTTTGAGGGAGGTGGGCATCTAGTACCCATTGTTTTAATTACTGGGACACTTGTCCATCATTTACTCCCTTTTCTTCTTTTATATTTTTGCATAGCCACATGTATCCTTTGAATACAATAAATGATCAGAGAGGTAATAATAAGAACTTAGAGCATTTAAGCAAGGCTGTCCTATGGGTTTATATGTATATTTTTGTGTCCTCTCCCAGTGTAGGAGGAGAACATGATTGATAAATATGGAATGGAATTGATTGCAATTACTCTGAGTGTGGGAATAATGCATATGTGGACTCATGTGTGTACGTGATCTTGGTTTTAGAAGCATGACTATACTCTCGTAAGGTATACTACAAATGTTGACTAAACTCAATGCAAAGCAAGCAGCATAAATATGCAAATGTTTTCCTAACTCTAAATATATATTATTTCTGGCTTTGTTAGGAATTCAAAATTGTCATACAAGAGCTCATCATGTAGGATTTTGGGTTTTCAAAATAAATCTCCAGAACTTAGTAATGCTAGGAATATGATAAATAGCAGCTCAAACTTTCAATGTTCATATCAACCAACTAGTTAGATTTGGCCCAAACTTATGCCTCCACAAGTTGCAGGTTTAGAGTAAATCTTCAAATTAGAACATGAATGTCCAAAACTCGAGAAAATCTATTGTTGGAATCTAGGTACTTGTAAAGAATTATAATAGAGCAACTATTCATCATCTCCTAGACAAAATTTTAATGTCCATAATTTTTTATTTAGCTCTAGTTTCAATTGAATCTAAAAAGACTCTAACACTAGACTAATTATAAACTCACAAAAAGACTCTATGACTTGTGGACCTTCATGAGCCCACATATTTTTGATATTTTTATGAATATGTGGACTCGATAATCGCTTAGGTATAATTACCTGATAACTAGGGGATGCTCCTACCCCAAGCTGGATGGTTGCAATATCTGATTTAGATGTCCTTTAGAGTGAGCTAACCAGTACGGACCTGGTGGGTGCCACTGATAGACTCTGTCCTTGCTATGATGTTATTCCTGCATAATTACTCTCCATAAAGAGAAACCAAAACTCGAGGCTCGAATTTGTTAATGGGTTAGCGGTCAGCCAAAAAGTAATTGATCTCCTTTATGAGCTAGTTTTAATGTTGTCTAATTTAAGCAGGATTTCACTTTTCTCTTCTTTTTGAATTTTCTATTTTATGATGCAGGAATTTAAATATGAATGCTATATTTTTGTCATTTTTATTTTATGCCATCACAGCGAATGTTCCTTTAGAAAATACCATAGGGTATCCACATGGGGCTTGTGATGCCATGAGTAATGTAGTAAATATCTTTGTTGTTTTTATATCTTTTAGTGTGTAAACAAAATTACGCTACTAAATAAATTACAAATGCATTTAAAGAGATAACTACCATTCTAACCTTATGGCTAGGGTACGGAATTTAAAGTCTACCGACAGGACTTAGGTAGAAGAGAACACTTACTCTGTAGGTTCATCGTGTGAGGTAATCTCAGTCAACTCCCCATTTCGTGGTGATGCCACAGGTGCCTTCTTCCATCTTGTTTCTGTCTCTTTTGCTTCTCTCTTTTATGGCTTCAGCTCTTCAGCTCTATTCTATATCTCCATGCTTCTAACCATGCTGATAACTAGGGGATGCTCTCCCCCAAGCTAGATGTTTGCTTATGGTTGATCATTGAAGCTGAGTGGTACTCATGGAGGAGCTCATGCTTATAAGAGCAAGTGTTGCCTGGAATACTTCAATCTCATCACCCAAGAAGTTGCCTCATTCATACAGGGGTCAGTTGTATGTTAGAAAGGTGTACTTCAATTGATGAAGATTCCTAGGTAAACTGGCTCTTGGAGTCATCCTGTAGAAAGCTCTCACAAAACACCAAAACTCATGGAATGGTATTAGGATAAAACGTTAATAATTACCGTTTTTAGAGGATTGGGTGTTGTGGTGGTTTCAAAGTATTTTTAAGATAGCAGTATTGCAGCAGGATGCTCAGTTAATATTTTTGGATTTTATGGGTTTATATGCATAAAGTGCAAATGCATGATATATATTTTTGTTCTATAAGCCACCACAGTGATAACTCCTACAGCCTTTACACTACAAGGGTTTCACAGGGAGCTTGATATTTTTTTAAGATGCATGAATGTAGCCCAATGCAAGACTATTTATTTTTGTTATTTCTATGCATTACCAATATAGAAAAGTAAACATACTAAAGAGAAATTAACTCATACAATGTAAGGAAGTGGATATAGATAACTACCGATGTTATCTTACGACGAGGGTTCGATGTTTTTAGTCCTTCGAACTAGACTTCTCCTTGCAGTGGTTCATTGAGTACTTTGAGTTGCTCTTGATGGTAAGGATTGAGGTGGTGCCTCTACTAGTGGCTCCCAATAGCGGTTCCACCTTATTTATTTCTGTTGTAGGCATCTCAAAGCCAATCTTATGTGCATCATTATTACTAGTTGAAAACTTTCATAAAGACAAGGTAGATATCAAGTGCATGGGCTCTGTTGGTGGGAAAACACCAACAAAACTAGAAATTTATTTATCCTCTAACCTTGGGCACAATAAGATTGATAATATTCAAATTGTTCATTCCTATCATGGGTGAGAGGATCAAAAGTATATAATATTTAAACTTGTGAGATGAAACTAAAGTTACTTAACAATTAGAAAGGCTATTCATCTTTATAATATATCAAGAATAATAGACGAAGTATTTCTAGATTACTCGATTAACACTGAGATTACAAGAATAGCGGTATGAACAAACTCAGAGAACAAATCGTGTTGTGTTTAATCAGGTTGATCAATTTATGTTGTAACTCTAACATGGTTGTTTTTTTCATTTATTGCATACCCAGATCAAGAGGAAATTAATGACCACTTATCTTAAGATGTTACCTCCATTAGAGCATGATCACTACAAGAAATACATGGCTTTTTAACGTTTTTAGTATGACAATTGTAACAATGTTACTATATCATCCATTTTGTGACATTATATTTTAGACATAGTGACTTAGTGACAATTAAAAGTTGTATGTCACAATAAATGTCATTTAACAAGTCTGATTTCATCTAGTGACAATATTTTCTATGTCACTAGGCCTATTTGTGTGTCACAAGTTATTTTATTAAAATTTTTAAAAAACTTTCCATGTTGACAAGGTCTTTTGCCACGTCGACACATGTTTTTTTGTCTTGTAGTTGGGCCACCTATTGCACTTGATATAGGCCACATCAACACATGTTTTCCATGTTTTTGTCTATTTTATTTTTTAAAAAATTTTAAAAGTGAAAATAACTATTAAAAAGTTTCAATAACATACACTAGTACAAAGAAGCTCTATGTTGGCGGTGGAATTTAATTTTTACAGGCGGTTTCAATTAAAGAACGCCTGTAGAAATAAATTGGTGGGCCCAAGTCAAAAACCGTCTGTGAAAAAACCATCAAAATGAAAGTTGTAGATCTCGAAAAGTTATGAAACTTGATAGTTGATAATTTTTCATTTGAAATCATCTTGTCGTCGAAAACTACATTTGAATTTCTCAATTTTGAAATTCAAATTTTATAAATGATCTCAGATGGAGAAACTACCAATATAAAAGTTGTAGATCTTGAAATTTATGGAACTTTGTAGTTGATAACTTTTCCATTGGAATCCGTTTAGGGCCTCAAATAATAAATATATGCTCGGTTTAGAATAATATGTCGGGAACTAAACTCTAATATAGACATAATTGAGTGATAGGTGGAGTGGTAGAGGAGGCTACACGCGAGGGCAAGGTCTCAGGTTCGAATCCCACTGGCCGCGTAGCACGCGATTTTACGCGAATAAATGCGCGACTTATTAAAATCTTTTTTCTCTATTTTTAAAAACCATCCCGCCCTAATGGATATCCAACAACCCAGAGCCCAATACATATTCGCATATATAAATGAGGTACAAAAACCCTAACCCCACCACCCAGCTTCCTCTCTCGGCCCCTCCTCTCCACCAGCCGCCACACATCCCTATTGCGTCCCTTCTCACCCACGGCCACCCCTGTCCCAAGGACACCAGCGGCGGCCTCACTGCCTGGGGAGGGGAAGGAAAGCAATGGCTACCAATGGAGGTGGGTACCGGGCGGAGGACGAGTACGACTACCTCTTCAAGGTGGTGCTCATTGGCGACTCCGGCGTCAGCAAGTCCAACCTCTGCCCGGCGGCCGCTCGCCAGCACCCAGCCCCTAGCCACCGTGCCCTCCTGCAGAGGACACACCCGCCCTCTGCTCTCACTACCAGCCGCCCTCACTGGAGTACTGGACGGCGCCCCAAGGTCAGGTCGCCCTCGCCCTCAAGTCGCCTTGCCTCTGGAATCTCGTCCTCTCCGTCTCCACCAGCCAAGGAATCATCCTCCTCCGATGACGTCTCTCCAATTTGTCTTTGGGTAAGTTTGCACGAACCAGATCTGTCATCGGCTTTGTTCATGGAACAATGAATCAGACGGCTGCAGCTTGAATCTCTCACTGGCCACTGCCTTTTCCTTTCCCTTCTAGCCGCCCAGATCTTGGACAGTTGGACTGACCTATTATTTCTCCTTTTCAGACTTTCCTCTCTCTGGCACCAGGCACCAGGAAGGCAAAGGTTCAAAGGCTACTCCATTCAGGGCAGCAAGGTATGCCACCTCCCTTCATATGTGAATTGTCTAGATGCATCATTTGGCTATCAAGCACTGTAAAATCATTTTTGGAGCTTTAGTACTTGACAAATAGTGGTCTTTTGAATAATATTCCATCCTTTTTGGAGCATCCTCTGTATATCAGAAGTTAGTAATATGAAATATACCTGAAGTTAGTAATATGAAATAGACCTGAAATTAGTAATATGAAATTTATCTGTTTTTGACTCATAGTATGACTTGCATTTCATTGATAGAATGGTAGGACTGGCTTATATTTGCAGGATTCATGTGAAACTGTTGAGTACAAGAACATTATCTTCTCTGTTTGGAATTTTTTCTCAACACACATAGCATTACATTATTTAAAGTTGTGATGATTGCTCATGGTTAGAGTTTGCAAAAATTAGGTGCTTATGTCGCGTGTTCCCTTACATTATTTTATCTCTGCTTATGAGCTGCGTGATTGCCAATTTTCATGTCATTTCCAGGTTTATTTTCATGTGCTGCAAAAGGTGCTGAATAACCCGGCTCAACAAGGAAGTAGACCTTGAACTACAGAGAGTTCAAGCAGATTCTTTCAGGATACAGTGAAGTAGCGCTTTGATCTTTTATGTTCTGGTAGGTATGATTTTCCCATTCCCCTCTATCTGATTGGTGCCTGCACTTCATATGGATTCATTGACTTAAAAGATACATGCTTTGTATTATTTTTTCCCTTTCAAAAAGTAATTCATTGACTTCATAGGTTGTAGGGATCTAGCATTATCTGGAAATTTTTATGTAGGGATAGTTGTAATCAGAGAAACCCATTTTGTTCTATGCATATGCAACTTTGCTGCTTGCTCTTGCTTTAATTTAATTATGAGCCATACATGATTTCTCATTTTGAGTTTCAGTTTACTAAATAATCTAATACAAGGAGTTGCTTGCCTGAGAATTATTGTCATTATTTCCACTGTCTAATATAAAGAGTTGTTGGGTCATGTATAGAGTGCAAATCTGTTCCTGTTAACATTTGTTGTGCCTCTATTCTGCACGTTTTTTTTTTTGAAATCTATTCTGCGTGTTGGTGCTGCTATAAATTTGGATCAGCCAAGGATTTTAAACACTAATATTCTTAAAGCTTTTTCAGTTCTTCCTCTAGCATCAGCACGGAGCTACTCCATCCAGAACAAGTTGTTTGCTTTCTTTCTGTGCTGTCAACAGATATGCAATAAGCAAATCATCGCAGGGCAGCAGGATGGTACTGCTTACTTGTCCAGTTGTTCCTGTTTTTCTGTCCCCATGATTTGCAGGTTAGCCCAAGCCTGAACCTCCTAGATCCCTAATTTATTTACAGATTGATAGAGAGACTCTAATAGTTTGTTCGATTTGTAGGTTTTTATCTCAAATTTCAGTATTGTGTGCATGTAGGAGATATCTCTTGAGTCTGCATCTATTCCAAAAGTTAGATGAACCATAATTCTTTCTTGTGCACACACATCTGAATCTTGAACTCATTTCTATAAAATTTTCTCTCTGTCTTTCTCCTCTGTTACTACTAGCTAGATTCTTTATTGATGTTTTGCATTGTCTGTATACATAGCCACTTAACATTGGTTCAGTTCTATTTGCTGATGTGGAAACACAATTTTGTTGCTTAAAGTTTGCATGAAAGAAACGAAGCAGTAGTTATATATGCCTTGTTATACCAAGTCTTGGTGGAGAATCTGCTTCTAAGTTTTCAAGGTTTTTTACCTCTGGCACCTTTCCATATAACTTTGTTTAGACTGCATTAGTGATAAATGGAACCTTTGGTTTTCAGGTCAGAATGAGCTTAGATGTACACTGGTGCAGCAAGAGGATCAAAGTGCTCATGGTGGCTATTTTTGAAAGATTTTGTCATGCAAGAAAATCATATGAGTTGTATTGTGCAAGCTACCCTCTTAATTTTGTAGCTACTTGCGTGTAGCTTGCTTATTGTCTTTGTATTTCTTATGAAAAATTGTACAAGTACAAATGTTGATGGTTTCAATGAAAAGATGACCAATATTTTGTCAATTGTGAGCTTTCTTCCAATTTATGTGTATTTCATGAGCGTGCCACAAACACATGGGCATGAATAATGGGCCATAACAGCCTACTGACGTGTAACAGAATTATGATGGTTGTGACATTTTTTATAGTGTTTGTGACATTTTTTTCCCTGCCATGTCAACTGCCACGTGGCAAGGCCTACGATTTTGTGACAATAAACCAATGTCATATGCTTGTGACATGAACCAAACAAATGTCACATAATCATTTTATGACACGGGCTTTTCCACGTTTTGATTTTTGTCAACTTGATGTCACAAATCTTAATTTGTAAAATAAATTCCATATATTGTGACATAACTAAACGTTAAAAAGCCATGTGTTTCTTGTAGTGGATGAAGGGTAAATGAGTTTCAATGGTCTCTCTTTTATTTTCTTGTGTCATGGGTTATTCATTAGCATCTTGCCTCACATGTTGTACTCCTTTCTCACTCTTCAGACCTTTTTCTTCTCTCATTATGTCTTTTCTGCAAGGGGTTAGTGTAGAACACATACCCGAAGGAATATACTATTTATCAAAGTATGGATAGTGTTTGCCTAAGAGTTAAAGGTTGATTTGTAGCTCATGTTTTCAATAATTCAATACTATTTCATTTTTTTATCAAGGTTAAAGCAAGGATATCATTTTGAAGCATACCCTTAACCTTGAATTGATTCTATGAATAGTCTCCTAATATGATTTAAACATTTTTTTAAGTAGGAGGGGTTAGTCTAGTCTATATGTACAACTAAATTTTTATATAAGCATGCTTGATTTTCATAATGTTTAAGTAATATTCCAAAGTATACTTATAATAGAATAAGGAAGTTTGCAAGACTAAAGGTTTTTATCCACATAGAACCAAGAATATGTATGGTGAACCATAGGAGCATTTTATTATATATATATATATTAGCAAGTTATGTTTGAGCATAGCGTAGGGTAGAAATGACCAAGACAAATTAGAAACATGGTATGAGATGTTAATTGTAGTTACATGTTGTATGAGGCTTGGACAAACATACCTCATATCTTCATCTTTCTAAGTAAGTGATGACGAACTTACTTGGAAGAGGAGGGTTCAGGTTCATCTATTGGTGAGAGCTTGTGGTCTTGCTGAGCAAGACCTTCCTTTTATCTTTTGCTCCTTTTCACCATTCAATGAAACTATAGAAGATTACATGCTCTTCACTCATCAACCTTTTCCTGACTTCTTTCATTAATTTGCAGTTGATGAGCTAGGGTCTATTGGAGATGCAATAATGTTCACTTGAAAACTTATTCTCCAATAGATTAAAGTTGTTCTTTCCTGCAAAACATTAATGGACACATACCCGAGGGAATAGCAAGATTGAAATACGGGTTTTGTTGTCCATACTTTTTTTTGTTTTTCTTCTATGCTAATAAAAATGATATATGGTTTAAGATTATTTAGCATGAATTGTGTCTATTGTGTTTATGTTGTTGCAGTCTAGCATGGTTCAAAGCAAAGATAACTTGTAACAAAAGATAAATGAATAAATATTACTACTCACAAGTTGGACTTTTTGTGCAAAGTTATCATCTGCCTTGATTCATCCCTGGTGTGAACGTATCTCTTGACTTTCCTAGATTTAATTCAAAATTTTCCTACAAGGGTTAGTGTGACAAAATATATAGTATCCAGACAACATACTATCGGCTCAAAAATCAACCTAGACACCACGTCTAATTTGACTTAGGAAGGCATTTTAATCTGAGCTCAGTTTAAAAGCCTTTTAAAAGTAAAACCACTTCTCGAAAACTAAGCACCATGCTTCTTTTAAGAGATTTATGAAAGTACATCAAAACCTAAACATATATCAATGCAAATAAAGGTAACATGAAAATATAGTAGAGATTTATTCAGATAGAGATAAAAGAGCATGATCATGATGAGTTTTTTTAATGCATGTTTGATGAATATATGAAATGGAACAAGTTATGGCTGATGAAATTTAAACTAAATAGTGTGAATGTATGGATTAATGTAAACATGCAGTGGTTGAAGTCCCTGAGCAAGAATTTCCCACCTTTATTTGATCATACTTACCGTGACTCACATTCTAGAATTTGTGAGTGATGCAACATCTTTGTTCCCGTCACTTGAGATATGAATTAAAGTCCTCTGACGTCGACCTCTTTCTCCAACATTGGATTTGTTATGTTTCTCCTTATTTTATGGGGTCATGCCGAGAGGTCATAAACTGGTCGTTTATTACCTTGCATAAGATATAAAAGTAGACAAACAAGGGTAATCCTGGTTGAGCAGGGGTTAATGGTTATCTCGATCACATAATTGAGTATAAGTCTATCAATGTTCCTTAATTGCCTCACTACCTACCTCGGCAACGGTGCCAAAAATGCTTGTTGGTATCAATTAACTGCACTCCTTTAAATAAGATTTAAGTAAGATTATCCGCAAGCGCACAGATATCGTACCAATGTCATATTTTACCCTGGGGGGGTTAAATATCGTATCCACAAGGAATGTATATATGTAGGACTTATAACTATAGTTTATACTATTGATGTGAACGATAACCAATAACTAGAATCCTACTCATAATAGGGATAAGTTACTTGATTAAAGATCTAAGATAAATAATGATCAGTCATCATAAATAAATAAATATCAGAGCTCTTCTAGTCAAAGTAATACCTAGCCAATGGATAAACTTAGGAATAAATACTAAGGTAATTCTATAACTACATCAATGAATAACTCTAATTAGTGCAATTACATCTAGAAATCATTGTTAAGTCAACCCTATATCATAATCACTTGTAAAGAGGCATCAACTAATGAGGGTTTTAAGACACAAACGTCACCTCCTTCGCAACTGCGTCCAAGCTTGCCCTACGTATGGAGGGTAGACTATAGAGGAACCAATGTAGCTATCATCTACGTGGACTACCACACGTCCCAGCACGTCAAGGTGCCCTCGCAGGTAAATAAGATATCTAGACACCACGTCTATATATTGTCTACCATCTACCCAACAATTAGTTAGGTAAACGCTATACGAGCAATTACTTGAATTCAATAAGATCAAACCAACTATCCTAGATATATAATCAAAGTAGACAATGACTATTGCAATTAACAATATATAAGAATTAAGAACAATGTTGCCTGAATCATAATATTGAATACAATAAGAGAAAGGTAATAGAACCGTACCAAACTCCATGCTCCAGACAGACGCTAGGGGCTCCCCATCCCGCTGAAGAACTAGAACTCTCCTACTGCTAATCTAACTAGGCTCAAACTAGGAACTAGAGAGGCTCTGATGAACTAGAGAAGGCTCTTGATGGATTGATCTCCAAATGACTTGATGCTCCAAGGACGGGGGGTCTGCCCCTCTATTTATGGTCTGGTGGGATTGAAGTGCGCCGTAGGATTAAACCGACTTAACCAAGGGCCGAGATGACTCCTCAGAGGTGCTGGAGGAAGCTTCCAGAAGGGGGGCCAAAACCATAACAGGGGGCACTGGCCGGCGCCATGGTCGGCTGGCCGGCCCCACCTGGCGGCCTGTGGCCCCCAGTTTCTTCCGATGTCTTCTAGAGTCTTCCCACGTCCCGTTCGTGATATTTTTCATGGCGGATAAGTTTTGTGGTAAATATGCACTTGAATCCCTCTTTTCAGCTTTTCTGGAAATAGACCCTGGAAAATACAGAATATGCAAAACTCATGGAAATTGTCAGTTTAAACCCTAGACTAGTGTGTTTTCATGTTCTCCTTCGGGTTTAAAGCTCTAATAAAAGTTGACATTATCGACCGTCAATAGGTCCCTCGGTGGGCGATGACAATCCTTAATGCTAATACCAAAGATATGGCTTTAAGCAATCCCCAACAATAGCTCCTAAAATGCCTTTTGGTATTTACAGGATTCTGTAAGCGCATAGAACTAACATGTAGCACATCGCCTAGGAGAACTATGCGACCAATTTATATTTTTCCCAAAGGAAGGTGGAGTTGTGATTCCTTAGGTTTGCTAGTCAAGTTGATGAGTATGGGTAAAATAAACCTAAGGTAAAGATATTCAATTACTTATAGCTAAGGTGGACTACTGAAGAAGCTCAAGTTCAATAAAGCTCTAAAGTGGATAACTAACACTTATTCAATTAGTGTGTGAGAGTTCCAATTGTCAAAGAAGCATACACGTTCACAATTTAACAAGCTACAATGCACCCAAGCTCAAGCCTAAGCATCATGCCTAATCTATAAACTAACCTAAGCATCTACCACAATAATGATACTAGGACTATCGCCAACTAGCACCTACCACTACTATCTATGGGTATAGCAGCGCCTACAGGTAAGCTATAGCCTAAGCATCATGCTTAATCTATAAACTAACTATCTCTACCCACGTTCAAGGATAAATACACCTTAACCAGATGATAGGACAATTCTTATTACTACTAGGTAGATGCAAGAACAAGACTTCAATGAAGGCAATAATATAAAGTAATTACTCAGTTAGTGCATATTAAAATTAAAGTACTCAAAGTACATACTATATTGAATAAGAACTACAATGCTTACAAAGGTGTGTAGCAGACCCGATGTCCTTTGGAAGACTCTTTCGTAGAGCTAGATGTAGAGCTAAACATTAAGAGCTAAAAGACTTGAATGAGATAAACTTCTAGTTGTTGCTGAAGAAGTGAGTCAGAGGCATCCTTTTATAGCCTCCAAAGGCAGAAGGGGTACTTAAAGGCAAGCTAGAGGTCAGGAGCTGCCTCGGGTAAGGCGGTTGCCATGTCAGTTGAGGTCTTCTGGTGATCATGGCGGTTTGATACTCCAAGTGCATGACATTGGTTCCATGAATCCATGGCACATCAAACATGCACTCCTTGATCAAACTGACATGGATGAATGGCGTACAAGTGATGTAGAGTAGCTCCCATGGATCGGTGATGTGACCTAGCCACCTAGGCAAGGCGCGTGCCCTGATGACAGGGTGGGCGCCTTCATGACAGGATGTGGACCATCACCTAATGCCCATTTGGCACTTTGGGTGCCCCACGTACAGGCCTCATATTTGCCTATTTTTCCACATTTTCCTACATACAAATAATTTCTGCATGCACATGTGGAACTTGGTAAGTTGTGAACTAAATATGCATCATTACATATGATTTTACCTTGGTCATGGGTGGAATGTTGATGATAAAATAGAGTGTTAGCGACTATCAACAAACTCCCCAAGCTACCCTTTTCCTTCTCCTTAAGCAAAAATGTGGGTTTAGCAAGATGTTGTCAGATCAGGAATTTCTTCAATATAATGTCCTTACCAAAGTTATATACAAACCAATATTATTCTTGGATTGAGTATACATTAGGTACACATCATTAGTCTCAAGTCTCAACCACACGGGGCTTTTAACTTTTTCATCTTGTACACGCAAAAATAAGGTAGAGTAGTAGGTAGACACTTTGTTCCTTGCTTTGGTAGAGTGAAAACTCTTATGGAGGTTTTAAATTTCTAAAAGAAAACTTGCTTAGGTTCCTCAAGTGGTACACTCATTGCTAAGTGTTAGCCTTTTCAACACCTATGCTAAAGCTCATGTGGAGTTATGGGTATGGAGCATAAGCAAAGATGAAGTTGAATATATCCCAAAGTTAGACTCTTAGATCAAAAGGAGCAACAAGTCATATAAAGTGATTAACATATGCATGTGTAAGTATTTGGTGGGCTCCTTGAGACTTATTCCTCCTGTTTCTAATTGGAAAGAGTATGGCTACCAATCACATAGCTTTTTTTACATGAAGTACCAATGAGTACTAATGGGCATTGATGTACCCACAGTACATTTGTCCTCTTTTCATTGAGCACTTGGTCTTTCTTTTTTCTTTCTCTCTCTCTTTTTGGTAGCTCATACTCTTCCCTGTTTAGAAAATATAGAGAAGTTATGGTTGTGTATGGCTCAAAATAGTGATTGGAGTGTATTGCACACTTCTAGTGTAGAAGTAGCAAATGGGGGACATGTGTATGTGATCTTGATCAAAAAGCATGACAAGTTTATCTACTTAGATCAAACAAGGTTAAAAACTAAGCTCAAAACAAACAAGTAGCTCTTTTGGTGGATTTTAAGCACTTGGTACATATGGCTTTGTGGTATGTACTTAACACCATTGGGGAACCTTGGGCAATGACCTTTTTTAGAATTTGCAAATCAAAACTCTAGATTATTTTTATTTTATATTATTATTATTACTACTACTTTTTTCTATTTTTTTATTTATTATTCTCTGATTTTTTTATTATCGTTAGTGTTCATTTATTCAATTAATACTATTACTACTAGATTTGGTCTACGTTGTTGTGGATGTTTCATGAGCATATTTTATTATTCAATATCTTCTTCTTATTATTAAATTGTTATTATTTTTTTGTGTTTTTATATGTGTTTTCTAAATTTAAAAAGAAACTTATTCTAAATGCATGATAACTTATTTTAAATGCATAGTAACTTGTTGAGGATGTAAACATGATCGTGTCAAACTATCAATGTGTATGAAAATGGAAATATGCATTAAATTCAGAAAGAGTGTGATACTTACTCTCATACCTGACCTTTTGTGAAAGAAGGTTCTTTCACATGTGTCGAGGATGTCAATAGGGGGGTATCCCAGCCAACACTCACAAAGAGAGGATTCACAAACAAATCGAGTCTCCAACTCGATGCTCAGACATAAATACGAGATCACCGGGGCGTGGTGTCGATCGTGGCCTCGAACACGGAAACAGGGTCCAGCGAATCGATAGGGGTTTGATGACCATCGACCATCGAATACGGAAGTAGCGTCGAGCGAATCGACGGGCCTCGAGCGCAAAAGCTTCCCCGCCGCCTGTCGCGGGTACGGAAGCCAGGGCATTTAATGCGACTGCCATGCTCCCACCTAACCCAACACTCACGGGAAGCGTGATAGGGGAACAAGCACTCGTCAAATCTCCACTTTTTCCAGCTTTATCCCAAAGGTTGGATGAAGGTACGATTTGGCACAGTGCTGTAGGCGTGATATCCCATCACGGCACCCCTCGAGATGCACGAAGTCAGCGCTCCCACGTAACAAGGCCGCCCGTGCCGTCTGATCCTCGACGAGACACGTTCCTTCCCAGGAAAGGATTGAGCGATGGAAGTCAGCGCTTCAACCACCCTAGACATGACTACTGCCATGACGTACAAGCATGCTCGCGCCTAAGCCAATACAAGACGATGTATGTTGACACTTGCTAACACCACTTGAATACTAGGTTGTCATCCCCAGCATGGCACTAGAGTGTACTATGGTATTTATACGCACACTGATAATCCGCAAGCGCACGGATACCGTTGAAGCTTTTACCCGGTTAAAGGTTTTATCGTATCCACAGGGAAACGGGAGAACTGATCTACGCTCTAACTTAACCAAGAAAGATAGATAAGTGTAAATAGGAAAGATGGTAGAATTGAATAAGAACAATATTAAAGGTAAGATAATAGTGAGTGATAATATGGGAATAGAGAGTAGAGCAATTCTAGTATATGGGCGATGGTAGCAGAATAGAGAGGATAACTATGGTTTCTCTACTTCAAAGGGGTATGTCTATGTCTGGGACGAACCACGTGATAAGAGTACACCACAAAGGATGCTTATCCTTAGGCCGATAAACCCTACCCGTCCTGCTAACGAGAGGTGGACTACAGAGGACCAACGTAACTGTCACCTACGCGGCCTACCACACAATCCAGCTAGACAGGGGATATCCACAAGTAATCTAGATCTAAGCACCTCGCTTACACCTATACTACAACTCTCACCTATAGCGTCCTATAGATTAAAGTACTCAAAAGAGTTGTGAACCAGAACATACAAGATTAGTAATTGCATAATGAATTAGAAGTAGATTACCAGAATCATCCCATGAGCAAGCTTGATTAGAGCTTGATCATGACGAAGTACAACCGGAGGAAGAACCGATAGGCCGGCCTCTCCTCTAATCCTCTTTCGCTCTCCATCTTGCTACTATCTAGATCTACTCTAGTTTAGAGAAGAGAGGAGAGCTCTCATCTCTAAACCCTAGCTTTTGCTCTGTCTATGAATAATGAATAATGATCGAGGGGTGCCTCCTCCAAGGGCCAGGGGGTCTGGTTATATAGTCTTTTCAGATGAATCTAGGCCGTCGGATCAAACCGAAATTGATCGTGTGGTTTTCCTTGAAGTATTAGGTCGGTGGAGCATGATCCGCGAAGTTGAAGCTGATTGGTTACTGTAGCTGGGCGGGCACCCAAGGGACTTGGGCGGGCGCCCTACCCCCAGGCCCGATCGGCCTCCCGTTCGTTCCCGTGGCTTCTGGAGTCTTCTAGATGGTAGAAAATTGCACGGCACGTTAATATCTCTATGTAAACCCGACGTGTGGGCCTTTCTTTCATATTTCCTGATAACCCCCTGCAGAAATAGACAAACACCAAAACTCGTGGAATTCTGTCAGATAAAACCCTAAGTTTAGATGTTGGTTGTATTTGGATCCTTTTCTTTGTTTATTTGCTTATTATATTTGGTACTTAAGGACCGTCAACAACTCCCCCAAGCTTACCTCTTGCTCGTCCCTGAGCAAGGATAGACTCAGCAATGGATTAGAAGTTGTTGCAATATCTTAAAAATTTGACGGTACACATGCTTTTAAATAAGATCTCATCTCTGAGTTAGAGTAAACTGTCAAGAACTATAACTTACTTACTTTACCTTTCACCATGGGACTTGTAACCGTCACTTCTGTCTTGAGTAGTTAAAAGATAGAACAGTCTAGCCAAGTGCCATGTCTCTTATTCTTGATCAGCTATAGCTCTGGAGTTTTTGCAGATTTTCAAATAAAACTCAGAGATTCCTTGTATGACTCTCTAAATCTCTCTTTTGTGGTATTTCTGGATCCTTACCAAGGCAGTGATGGTATATGCCTTCTCTCAAGATATGTGGTATTTGTGGTATAAGGCATAGTGATATTGCCTTCTCTCTCACCCTACTCTAATAAGGCTTTAATATCTGTAGCTCATAGGTGGGAGACAGCTAATACATACTTACAAGACATTTATTGCATAGTCAAACCATGGATCCAGAGAAACAAGTCAATAAGTCAAATCAAGATGTGCATGTGTGGCGAATGAATGGTGTATGGTGATGATGGTAATAACAATGGTGGAAGTCTAATTCTACTTTTGCTCTTTTGAGGGGATACATACCTTCCTTGCTTTTTGAAACTTTATGAGGAGAATGAGATGCTCTTCTTTTTCTTTCCTCTCAGGTGGGTATCCTGTATCCCTAATTCTACTGTCGGACACTTGTCCATTTTTACCTCTTGTCTCACTTTTTCTTTCTTTCGAGGTTCCGGGCAGTTGCCCCTTTTTATTTCCTCGTTTATTTTTTTTCTTCTCTTTTCTCTTTTTTTAGAGCACTCATCTCTTGAGATAATATAGCAAGTGGTAGTAGCAAGATAACTTGAGCATTTATTTCACAAGGGAAAACAGAAATATTTTTGGCTATTCTCTCCCAGATTAGGAGTAGAATATTTTTAGGTGGTTCTGGAGATGGACATGGATGGATATATGTGGATGGTACTTCCGGAGTAGAAGTAGCATATATGAGTGAATGTGCAAGTGAATCTTGATTTAACCACATGACAAGCTCCTAAGGGTCTACACAGCTTGACCACACTCAATGCTAATAAGCAGTAAATAATAAATGTGTGGCTCAAAGTCTAGCAAGCATGTATATATGGTTGTGGTAGGAATTTAAACTCTCATCATACAGGAACTCATCATGCAATATTTTACAGATTTTTCAAAGATAAAATTCTCCAGAATTCTAGCATCTATAGGAACAGATAAACAGCAGCTCAACCTTCCCATATCATATCCGTTAACAACTTAGATTTCAGATCAAGTTTTCATTCCACAAGTTTAGATCTAGAGCAAGCTTTAAATTATAACAGTTATGTCTAAACTTGAGAGAGAACTTCAAATTTGCAAATTAGGCAGAGCAACTATTCATCATATCCATGCTAGAGTTTTATTATTAAGATTTAGATTAGCATAGCCACTTTATTTATTTATTAAACACACTAAGCAAAAGATATATATATAAGCACAAAATCTTTATTTGGTTTTTCATAGGTTATGTATTTTAATATTCTAATATAATATAAGTATAGAGATAGGTAGAAATACTTAGCGAGATAAATGGGGGTGCCCTTCCCCAAGCTGAATTTTGACGTAAATTCTCTTGATGTAGCTAGCAGGTGGCAGAGGTGTATTTGGAAGTCAGCAGCATTCCCACAGCGATTAGAATGTCCTCCGTCTGCTAGTCTTCTTGATTCTTAAATTCTGTGGAGCTCATATAGACAACAAAACTTTTGGAACTAATTAAGTGTTAGCATAAATATCTAGCCTTCATCATGTTGAGCTTCCCCAATAAATATTACTCCCTGTTTTTATATTTTTATTTTATAAGGCAGAAAAGAAATATTTATTTTATTTTTATGCCACCACAGTGAAGGTACTTATGGGTTTTATGCCACTCGTATACTCACATGGGGCTTAGTATTTTTTAACATTTTTATTTTCTTTTCAAGATAGCATGATTAACTAATAATCTATTTAGGGAAAGTAAATAATTAAAAGGAAAAGGGAATGCAGGAAGGATAAATATGGATAACTACCGATCTTACCTTTCGGCGATGGTTCAATGTTTTAAGTCTTCTTAACAAGACTTCTCACCGTGTTCATTCTTTAGGTGCGTCATTTGATTCAGGTGCAGACCTTGACGTCTGCACCTCTTGATACGGTGTCACCCATGTTCTTCGTTTGCCCAGCAGTTCGAAGTGTGGCGTTGGCAGTAACCTACTCAGTGTGTTTGTGCTCGTAGATCCAGGTCCTTCACTTGGTAGAGTCTGAGAGTTATAGAACTCCTCCGTGTTTTGCTCGAAGTGTACCTGCTCATAGAGACAAGGCAGAGATCAAGTGCATGGGTCCTGTTGGTGGAAAACACCAACAGAACCTAAAGTGTATTTGTTCTTCTCTAACCCTAAGCATAGTGAGCAAGACAAAGTTGATGGATGAAAAGTTCATGAGTGTAGCACTTATAACATTTGTCAGATCAGATTCGCTCAACCTTATGGAAAGATAATCTATCTATGTATATGTCTTTTTCTTTATATTTGTCAATGATTGAATGTGTAACATTTTAGCTCATATGTTTAGGAGTGTGGGATCATGGAGGTTGTACTAAGAACAAGGATTAAAGGACTAAACATGTTGAATCAGTTGGGTTGGTTAGTCTAGAGTTGTAAATCATATATGTTTGTCTCTTTTATTTATATGAACGCCAAAACCAAGGAGAAGCTTATAAAAGTGATAGTCAAGTACCTTAAGATGTTACCTTGCTTGAAGAGTGATGGTACAGTATCACCTTGTGGAAGCTTTCCTTTCTTAGCGGTTGTGCATCGTGTTTGTGGCACCCTCCATGGATCATCTCTCTATGATGAATGAGCTATGTCCTTCTTGTGCAAATTGTTAAACTTCATGTGTCACTCTCTTCATCTCTGATGTGAGTTTATCTCAGGACTTCCCAAATCGATATTGAAAGTTTTTCTGCAGGGGTTAGTCCGACAAAAATATACCAATGTCTACACAAGCAGTTTTTTAGTTCAATAACCAAACTAGACTCCATGTCTAATCAGATTAAGGAAGGCTGTTTAACCTAAGCACCATGCTTAATTTAAAAGCCAATAGAAGTATGTGCAGTACTTCCAAACTAACACTTACTAGTAAATAGACAAAGGTAACATGACAACATTTATAGAGATCTACTCAAGTGGAGATGTAGTAGTGTGATTAGTCTTTAACAAATTGAGCATGTCTTAAAGGTAGGGACAACCAACATAGCAACATGGCAAAGGATGTTTTTATATAAAGTACTCCCCCAAGCTTGAATTTTGCAGAATTCAAGTTTGGTTGAATTTAATTCAATGTTGTATGATGATTGGTTGGACATACCTTGTGCTTGTCATTCATCTGATCTTCTTGCTCCAATCCTGTAAAGGTTAGTGACAAGAATACCCGAAGGAATATTTTTACAATTATCCTTATATGTTCAATACACAAGGTAATGTTGTAAATGATTAAAAGCTCATGTTACGATTTGATCAGTGCTTATTTTAGGACACTAAGCTTGTTCTTGGGAAACCATCAATTTATGTCAGCGAAGTGGTTTCCCTTCCAACGCTGACCTATATCAAGATCAACTCAACGAGATCTGCAATATTTATTATAGACATATGCATCGACAACCGCCCTTTTAAAGTTTTTATAAATAGAAAGGAAGAGGGGGTTGGAGATCTCAAATGTGGTGATGTTGGAGAGACCAATAGATTGGGAAGATGTTGCATATGAGCATGGAGTAAACAAAGTGGCTATGAAATAAATTCCATGCTCATTAATGTTATCTTCGTCTCCAATCTGAATGTTCAGAGTTTCTCCTGGATTAGTCTCACCTATGTCCTCTTCTGTAGCTGGGTGAATCTCATCTTCAAAGGGTGTCAAGAACTCACCATTTGAAGTTGAGCCAAATTCAGAATTCATTAAGGCTTCTTCCTTATCCATCCATTCTACACATTCTAGCCAGTTAGAACTTGTGATTAGGAAAGGGGAGGTGTTAGAATTTTCAATATGGCTTAGCTCTCCTTCACTTGATATGTCATCCTCGACTTCTTCATAACAGGAACCAGGACATTCTCTAAGAGAACCATTATTGCGAGGATTCAAATTATCCTGCTTGAAGGTCTCTTATGGAACCAGAAGTCTAAACCATCAGCATCTGAAAGATTTAAGGTCGGAATTCCTTCCTCCCTTGGAGAATTTTGGGGTATTGATGGTTTAGGATCGATAGCTAAAGTTTGGAATTGAAATGGTTGTGATCTGGCTATCGAAACTTCTTCTTCTAGTCTAGGAACTGGTTCTGTCTCTTTCTCAGGGATATAAAAGCTAGGAGACTTTCCACTTAATAAATCAATCAAATTCCAAGCTTCACTAGTAGGTAGGTGATAGAAGGATCCTCTAGAGGCTGTATTCAAGGTTTGCTTATTTTCCCCACTAAGGCCCTCAAAAAAGTGAATTAGAAGAACTTCTTCTGGAATAGAAAGTTTTGGGCCAGTGAGAGTAAGGTTAATAAAGCGGTCCCATGATTTGTCAAGAGATTCTTCTTCCAGTTGTCTAAAAGAAATAATCTCACGCTGAAGTTCCGCCACTTTGGAGATTGGAAAATATTTAGAAAGAAAACTACTATATAACTCCTTCCAATCTCCATGAACACTCCCTATTTTGAGTTTGTACCAATGTCTAGCTTTTCCCGTTAAAGAGAACAGAAAGAGCTTCCATTTAAGGGTCTCATCGGACATTCCTTCTATGCGAAGGAGGTCACAGACTCGATAAAACTCTCTTAGGTGTGTGTATGGGTTTTCATCACCTTCTCCTGAGAAAGGTTGTTTTTGAACAAATTCTATGTATTCGGGGTCTATCTCAAAACTAGATGCTATGATAGGCTTTGAAGATTTTGGTGGTTCGAGATGTGTGCCCGTAGGTCTATGAAATTCATAGATAGACATGTTTGAATTCATGATAGACCAGAGATCAAGGATTAGATAAGAAGAAAGATTAGCAGAGATGAGACAAAGGATAAAAGGAAAATATTTTTTTTTATTTTTTTTAGAAAATGATTAAGCTAGTTCGTAGTCAACTCAGCAACCGTTTCCCCGGCAACGGCGCCAAAAATGCTTGTTGACACTTGCTAACACCATTTGAATACTAGGTTGTCATCCCCAGCATGGCACTAGAGTGTACTATGGTATTTATACGCACACAGATAATCCACAAGCGCACGGATACCGTTGAAGCTTTTACCCGGTTAAAGGTTTTATCGTATCCATAGGGAAACGGGAGAACTGATCTACGCTCTAACTTAACCAAGAAAGATAGATAAGTGTAAATAGGAAAGATGGTAGAATTGAATAAGAACAATATTAAAGGTAAGATAACAGTGAGTGATAATATGGGAATAGAGAGTAGAGCAATTCTAGTATATGGGCGATGGTAGCAGAATAGAGAGGATAACTATGGTTTCTCTACTTCAAAGGAGTATGTCTATGTCTGGGACGAACCACGTGATAAGAGTACACCACAAAGGATGCTTATCCTTAGGCCGATAAACCCTACCCGTCCTGCTAACGAGAGGTGGACTACAGAGGACCAACGTAACTGTCACCTACGCGGCCTACCACATGATCCAGCTAGACAGGGGATATCCACAAGTAATCTAGATCTAAGCACCTCGCTTACACCTATACTACAACTTTCACCTATAGCGTCCTATAGATTAAAGTACTCAAAAGAGTTGTGAACCAGAACATACAAGATTAGTAATTGCATAATGAATTAGAAGTAGATTACCAGAATCATCCCATGAGCAAGCTTGATTAGAGCTTGATCATGACGAAGTACAACCGGAGGAAGAACCGATAGGCCGGCCTCTCCTCTAATCCTCCTTCGCTCTCCATCTTGCTACTATCTAGATCTACTCTAGTTTAGAGAAGAGAGGAGAGCTCTCAACTCTAAACCCTAGCTTTTGCTCTGTCAATGAATAATGAATAATGATCGAGGGGTGCCTCCTCCAGGGGCCAGGGGGTCTGGTTATATAGTCTTTTCAGATGAATCTAGGCCGTCGGATCAAACCGACATTGATCGTGTGGTTTTCCTTGAAGTATTAGGTCGGTGGAGCATGATCCGCGAAGTTGAAGCTGATTGGTTACTGTAGCTGGGCGGGCACCCAAGGGACTTGGGTGGGCGCCCTGCGCCCGGGCCCGATCGACCTCCCGTTCGTTCCCGTGGCTTCTGGAGTCTTCTAGATGGTAGAAAATTGCGCGACACGTTAATATCTCTATGTAAACCCGACGTGTGGGCCTTTCTTTCATATTTCCTGATAACCCCCTGCAGAAATAGACAAACACCAAAACTCGTGGAATTCTGTCGGATAAAACACTAAGTTTAGATGTAGGTTGTATTTGGATCCTTTTCTTTGTTTATTTGCTTATTATATTTGTTACTTAAGGACCATCAACAATGTACAGGAGTTGAATTCAGGAAATGTAGACACCATCATCACCGAAGCACCCCGGTATGGAAGCCTCGAGTAGGCTAGCGCCATACCCCTATCGAGGCTTATTCTAATGCCTACACCCTGTAACCTAGGTCTCCCCTTGGAACTATAAAAGAGGATACTGAGGATGACACGAGAGGAGAGATATACAACGCAACTCACAGAGCACAATTCTCACACACCACCATCGGCTAGGACTTAGAACTCTTAGCCACATCCACTTGTATTCACCGCTATACAAGCACTTAGGTGCAAGATAATACAAAGTCTCCCCCCACTGGACGTAGGGCCTTCTCTTGACCGAACTAGGAAAAATCTTTGTGTCTTTCTTGTATCACCATCCAGAAAAGGGAGCATGCACACAAATTCACTCGTTGGTGTCACCCCCTGGGGGCAAAACACCGACAGTTGGTGCGCCAAGTAGGGGTCCTGCGTGTTACCACCGACTTCCCATCTCTTTCTGGATGGCCACTCACGTCTCGCCGATCCCACGCTCCATGGTGATTTGGTTTGGGAGCCTTGAGTTCATGTCCACTGGCTTCGGCTATGACATAATTCTGCTCTCAATCAAAGGACCTGGAGAGGCTCGTGTCGCACCCACACGATCAAAGGCTTCGAGACGGCCTCAACGCCACGCTTCCCCGCCCAAGAGGAGGCGTGGCCAGCATCGCCACCGCCCCACCGCCGCTACATGATCATCGCCTCATACGGGACAGGCAACGGTGGAGGAGCCGATAGCTCCACGTGCCGAGACCACAGTCACAACGGTTAGACACCAGAACAGCCGTGCGACGGCACCAGGGGGCAGCGTACCACACGCACCCTCACCAACATCTGCGCTGCTACCTCATGGTCTGTTCGCCACAAGGCAGATGCTCCCGTTTGGCTTGGGCAATGCCGCGACGTCGCTCGCCAGGGCAATATGTCCAGACGCCGAGACGTGCGTCAAGCGACCATTGGTCCTCCCACGCAACACAGAGACATGACAGCAGGCTTAGCTGAGCATTTAGGTTTTCCCTAGATACGCGGGCTTCGGCGCCTAGGACCTGGGCGATACACCATCGCCACGCTCAGGCAACAGCTGGCGGAGGAGGGGTGCGGATGTTTCTACACCGCCGAGCCAGACCCCAATTCTAAATCCGATAGCTACGACCCTACCAGGGAATGCTTCAACATCGACGGAGCCGTGGCCACTGCGGACGACACGGAGGATGCCGCTGCCAGTGCCCGTGCTCCCGCTGCAGCGGGAGATCCCATGACACCTGGGAATGACGGGTAGGCACACCCACTGCCTTAGGACGACAAAGCCATGCAACTTGTGCAGCTATGAGAGTTGAAAGCCAAGCTAGACGAGGATCACGAGCACCTCAGCCAGCTCGAGCAGGCCCTCGAGCGAGACCAACCGCACCTGCACGGCGGGGGCGCGCGTGGTCGTGCTCGAGAAGTGTACCGACAGATTGTCGAGGATGAAGAACCTGAGCTGCTCGTCAGTCGCTTCCCTCATGCCAGTCAGAACATCATGGCAGCGACCATGCTGCTACGTAACATGCCTGAGCCCTTGAACTCCCGGGCACGACCCATTCAAGACGAGGTGCAGGGTCTGCTCCACGTGGTGGCAGCCCAACAAGCTGAGAGCTCAGCTTCTCGACGTCGAGGGGCAGCCATGGAAAAGCGCGTTGAGCCAGCCCAAAACGAGAGGGAGGTATCCGTTCATCAGGAGCCGTCACCTCGAGGTAAGAAAACAGTACCCATGCAGGAGTGCCTCATCGATAATCAACGCCTGCACGATGCTCGACATGACATCAACGAGCATCGACGCTGCAGACATGGAGATGTCGAGGAGAGGGGGTATAGCACCCACCATGGCGGACGCTACGATAGTGACAAAATCGGATGGCTCCAGAGCCACCGGGCCCTCGAGTCTTCAATAGGGCGATCCGCAACACGCCACAGCCAAGTCCGTTCTGACCCCCGACTAGCATCACCAAGCATAACGGTGAAACCAAGCCAGAGCTGTGGCTGGCAGACTTCCAGCTTGCATGCCAGTTGGGAGGCACTCGAGGAGACGATCGAGCCATCATCCGGCAGCTACCGCTCTTCCTCTCTGACACCGCTCGCAGGTGGCTTGAGGAGCTCCCCACCAACCAAATCCACAACTGGACTGACTTGGTTCGGGTGTTTTAAGGGAACTTCAAGGGGACCTACATACAACCTGGTAATTCATGGCACCTCAGCAAGTGCAAGAAGAAATCTAGAGGATCTCTCCAAGAGTATGCTCGGCACTTCTCGAAGCAACGCACAGAGCTCCCACACATCCCCAACCACGACGTCATTCTGGCTTTTGTCTCAGGCACCACTTGTAACGATTTGGTGCGAGAATTGGGTCGAAATCGTCCGCAGACCGTCGACGAGCTGATGGACGTAGTGGTGAACTACGCCGCTGGCGAGGAGGCGATCAACGCATTCTTCAACCATGAGAACAACAAGGGGAAGGTGCCAGGAGACAACGACGAGGGCCCTAGCAGGGGGCCCAAAAAGAACAAGAATAAGAAGAAGACGTGGCAGATCATGCGGGAGGCCCTTGACAATGATTTCATCGCCGATGTCGAACGCAAGAAACCTTGAGGCCCCCCAGAGGGGGCCGTCTTCGACAAGATGCTCAAGGAGCCCTACCCTTATCACAAGGGAGGGGGCCAATCACAAGCTCGAGGATTGTCGCATGCTGAAGAAGCACTTCGATAGCCTGGGGCTAAAGAAGGACGACCAGAGGAGGGATAAAAGCGACGACAAGGGCGAAAATAAAAACGATGAGGGGTTCCCCGCCGTCCATGATTGTTACATGATCTACGACGTGCCTTCGACACAACTCACCTCGAGACAGCGTAATAGGGAGCGCCGCGTCTTCGCGGCAAGGATGGCAGTGCCACAATATCTCAATTGGTCGAGCACCCCCATCACCTTCGACCGCGATGACCACCTCGACAAGGTTGTCACTCCCGGCGTCTACCCGCTCGTCGTCGACCCCATCATCGTCAACACTCAGCTCTCGAAGGTGTTGATGGACGGTGGCAGCAGCCTTAATATCATCTACCTTGAGACCCTCAATCTCCTAGGTGTTGAGAGAGCCTAGCTCTAGCCTAGCGCAGGCGGCTTCCATGGTGTTGTACCAGGGAAGAAGGCATTGCCGGTGGGTCGAATCGACCTGCCGGTCTGTTTTGGCACGGCGGCCAACTTCAGGAAGGAAATTCTCACTTTCGAAGTGGTGGGTTTTCGAGGCACTTACCATGCCATCATTAGACGCCTAGGATATGTCAAGTTCATGGCAATCCCCAACTACACTTACCTGAAGCTGAAGATGCCCGGGCCCAAGAGAGTTATCACCATCAGCTCCTCTTACGAGCACGCATACGAATGCGACGTTGAGTGCATCGAATACGGGGAAGCTATCGAGAGCTCTGCCGAGCTTGCCTCAGGGCTCGAGGCCCTCGCCGCTGAGGCTCTAGAGCCTAAGCGCTGTGCGGGCAGCTTTGAGGCAGCAAAGGGCACGAAGAAAATCCTGCTCAACCTCAACAGTTTCGACGACAGGGTGCTGACGATCAGCACCGACCTCGACCCCAAATAGGAAGCCATGCTCGTCAACTTTCTCCGTGCAAACGCCAACATGTTTGCATGGAGTCCCTCGGACATGCCTGGCATACCGAGGGAAGTCACCGAGCACTCCTTGGAGATTCGAGCTGGTTCCAAGCCTGTGAAGCAACGATTGCGCCGCTTCGATGAGGAGAAGCGCAAGATCATTGGCGAGGAGGTCCACAACCTTTTGACAGCCGAATTCATCAAGGAGGTTCATCATCCCAACTGGTTAGCAAACCCTGTATTAGTTAAGAAAAAAAATGGGGAAATGAGGATGTGTGTCGATTATACCAGTTTAAATAAAGCATATCCTAAAGTTCCCTTTCCTTTGCCATGCATCGATCAAATTGTTGATTCAATAGCGAGATGTGAAACCCTTTTGTTCCTTGATGATTATTCCGGTTGCCATCAAATAATAATGAAAGAATCTGACCAGCTTGCGACCTCCTTCATCACGCCCCTTGGGATGTACTGTTACATAACTATGCCCTTTGGGCTTCGAAACACCGGGGCGACGTACCAACGGTGCATGCTCCATGTTTTTGGAGATCACATAGGGTCGATGGTCGAGGCATACATCAACGGCATCGTCGTCAAGTCAAAGAGACAGGGCGACCTGATTCAAGACCTCGAGATCGCCTTTGGCTGTTTGCGCACGAATAAAATTAAGCTCAACCCCAAGAAATGTGTCTTTGGCGTGCCTCGAGGCATGCTTTTAGGGTATATAGTCTCCTAGTGCGGCATCGAGGCTAACCCCGAAAAGGTCTTCGCTTTTGCCAAGATGGGACCAATTCAAGACGTCAAGGGCATACAGAAAGTTACAGGCTGCCTGGCGGCACTGAGCAGTTTTATTTCAAGGCTGGGGGAAAATGCATTGCCATTGTACCGGCTCCTGAAGAAAGTCAAGCACTTCACCTAGACGATCGAGGCTGAGGATGCCCTCGACATCCGATCCTGGTGCCTCCTTGACCGGCAAAACCTCTGCTCCTGTACATCGCGGCAACGACCTAGGTCGTTAGCGCGGCCGTGGTGGTCGAAAGGCCAGAGGAAGGGCATGCGCTACCAATTCAGCGGCCGGTCTGCTTCATCAGCGAGGTGCTCTTAGAGACAAAGGTACGATACCCCCAGGTTAAAAAATTTATTTATGCTGTGATTCTCGCCCGACGCAAGCTGCAACACTACTTTCTCGGCCATCCGATCGCGGTGGTCTTGTCCTTCCCGCTGGATGAGATCATCCAGAATCGAGAGGCCACTGGGAGGATTGCCAAGTGGTCGGTCGAGCTCATGGGGTAGACCCTCACCTATGCGCCTCGCAAAGCCATCAAATCTCAGTCCAGTTTGTGTGTTTTTTCCCACTGTTTCCATCAATTTTTTTCTGATCGATTTTGATATATGGAACATCAAAATCGGAGTTCGTATGCGAAAGTTATGGCTGTTTTACGAACGAACTCCGAATTAGAGGACAAAACGGTCCGGAAGTAGGAAAAAATTGTGGTGGTGGCTAGAAATTGATGGAAACAGTGTGAAAAACACACAAACTGGATTCTAACAAGACCTAACCAGTAACAAGACCTCGACTAGGACACAAACTCAACACTACGAACTCTGAAACTGAAATATGCAAAGGCTATGGCGCAGATGGGTTGTAGGACATGAAAACAATATGGCACTAGACTTATGGGATGAATATAAGAACACTCAAAACTAAGGGTAGATGTGAACCTAACGGTATGTCTGAAGCTTTGATTACCACTTAAGGAGAACAAGTGTGGCCCGATCTTCTGAAAGGTTCTCGTAACTATCGATTTGGTGGAAACGAGACACAAATCAATACAGCTTGCGAACAACATGACCCGAAACCCTGCAATTATTTTTATTTTTTTGATATTTTTCTTTTACTTAGGAGCACTCAAGAAGTAACCAAAGAAAATTTGAGCTTAAACAAGTGAAAGACGTTGCCTTGTGGAATTTTTTGAAGATTGCGAAAAATATGAAAAAAAATTAGGAGGTGAAAACTCAAACTTTAGAGGTGGTTTTTGGGATTCTAAATTTATCGAACCCGCCTATGGTGGGGATAGACAGATCCAAAATTTTTTTGTGATCGATTTTGATATATGGAACATCAAAATCGAAGTTCATATGCGAAAGTTATGGCTGTTTTACGAAAGGACTCCGAATTAGAGGACAAAACGGTCCAGAAGTGGGAAAAAATTTTGCGGTGATGGCTAGAAAATGATGGAAACGGTTGGAAAAAACACACAAACTGGACTCTAACAAGACCATAATAGTAACATGAGCTCGACCAGGACACAAACTCAAAACTACGGACTCTAAAACTGAAAAATGCAAAGGCTATGGCGCGGATGGGTTGTAGGACATGAAAACAATATGGCACTAGACTTATGGGACGAACACAAGAACACCGGGGCGACGTACCAACGGTGCATGCTCCATGTTTTCGAAGATCACATAGGGTCGACGGTCGAGGCATACGTCGACGACATCGTCGTCAAGTCAAAGAGACAAGGTGACCTTATTCAAGACCTCAAGTTCACCTTTGGCTATTTGCGCACGAATAAAATTAAGCTCAACCCCAAGAAATGTGTCTTTAGCGTGCCTCGAGGCATGCTTTTAGGGTATATAGTCTCCCAGTGCAGCATCGAGGCCAACCCTGAAAAGGTCTTCGCTGTCGCCAAGATGGGACCAATTCGAGACGTCAAGGGCATACAGAAAGTTACACGCTGCCTGGCGGCGCTGAGCCGTTTTATTTCAAGGCTTGGGGGAAAAGGCATTGCCATTGTACCGGCTCCTGAAGATAGTCAAGCGCTTCACCTAGACGATCGAGGCTGAGGAAGCCCTCGACAAACTAAAAAGGACTACCGCTCCGATCCTGGTGCCTCCTCGACCCGCAGAACCTCTGCTTCTGTACGTCGCGGCAACGACCCAGGTCGTTAGCACGGCTGTGGTGGTCGAAAGGCCAGAGGAAGGGCATGCACTACCAATTTAGCTGCCGGTCTGCTTCATCAGTGAGGTGCTCTCAGAGACCAAGGTACGATACCCCCAGGTTCAAAAATTGATTTATGCTGTGATTCTCGCCCGACGCAAGCTGCAACACTACTTTCTTGGCCATCCGATCACGGTGGTCTCGTTCGACGCCTCGATGTTCGAGGTGACTCTCAGCTGGTCATCGATCAAGTCATGAAAGCCTTGAGTTGCCATGACCCAAAAATGGAGGCTTACTGCAAGGAAGTACGCAAGCTTGAGGACAAGTTCCATGGGCTCGAGCTCATTCACATCGCACGGCGATACAACGAAACGACTAACGAGCTTGCCCAGATCGCGTCCACTCGAGGCACTGTCCCACCAGACACATTCTCAAAGGACCTGCTTAAACCATTTGTCGACCTAGGCTCGGGGGCTAGCATCGAAACCTCCACCGCCGAGCCCACTGACACAATCGAGGCTCTACTGACGGCAGCAAAGGTAATGGAGGTCGAGCAAACTCCTCAACACCCCGGTCGACCATTTAACTGGTGCACGCCTTTCCTCGACTGCCTGATTCGGGGCGATTTACCAGAAGATCAAGCTGAGGCCCGTCGTATCGCTCGATGGGCCAAATCATGCATGATCTATGGCGAAAGCAAAGAGCTCTACCGATGAAGCCCAACCGGGATCTTGTAGCGCTGCATCACTATAGAGGAAGGTCGAAAGCTCCTCGAAGATCTACACTCGGGGGCTTGCAGCCACCATGCAGCTCCTGGAACCCTCGTAGGCAACGCCTTCCGACAAGGCCTCTACTGGCCAACGGCCGTCGCTGATTCCATCGAGCTTGTTCGCTCATGCCATGGGTGCCAATTCTACACCAGCAAACTCATCTCCCCGCTCACGCTCTACACATGATTCCCATCACTTGGACGTTCGCGGTATGGGGCCTCGACCTCATGGGTCCACTCCAAAGGGCGGTGGGAGGATACACCCACCTGTTGGTGGCCATCCACAAGTTCTCCAAATGGATTGATGCTCAACCCATCACAAACATTTGTTCCGAGCAGGCTATCCTCTTCTTCACCGACATAATCCACCGGATTGGGATACCCAACGTCATCATCACCGACAATGGCACACAGTTCACCGACAAAAAGTTCCTGTACTTCTGTGACCGACATCACATCCGTGTGAACTGGTTTATAGTAGCTCACCCTCGGACCAACGGCCAGGTCGAACGTGCCAACGACATGATTTTGCAAGGGCTCAAACGCAGAATCTACAACCGGTTGAAGAAGTTCGGCAAGAAATGGGTCGAGGAGCTCTCTTTGGTCCTATGGAGTCTAAGAACAACACTGAGCAGAGCCACGAAATACACCCCATTCTTCATGGTCTATGGCTCCGAGGCTGTGCTTCCAACAGACCTCGAGTATGGGTCACCTCGACTCAAAGCCTACAACGAGCAGACAAATAGGGAGACTCGAGAGAATGCGGTCGACCAGCTCGAGGACGCTCGAGACATGGCCCTCCTCAACTCGGCAAGGTACCAGCAGAAGCTTCGACGCTACCACGACAAGCACGTGCGCATGAGAGGCCTGAACATGGGCGACCTTGTCCTACGTCAACGGCAGAGCAATTAAGGATGCCACAAGCTGACTCCACCCTAGGAGGGCCCATACATGGTGGCTGAGGTCTTGAAGCGAGGAACGTACAAGCTCGCGGACGAAAAGGGGGCGATCTACACCAACGCATGGAATATCGAACAACTACGTCTCTTCTACCCCTAGAGCTTCGAGGCTTTACATTTTCTTGCACATCTTGTATGACCGATGCCCTGTGAATAAATATGTGAATAAACGAAAGTACTTTTATGAGTAATTCATATTATTACCGGTTAATCCCGATGTTAGAGGAAGTCTTGACTATGACCCATCATAGTCAACACTCCCTCGGGGCTAGCAGGGGGAAACCCCCCAGGCTTAATGTTCTCTTTTCCCTTTCAAACCCTAAGAAAACTTAATGTTCTCTTTCAAACTTAATTTTTCAAAAGCTTAATGTTCTCTTTTCCCTTTCAAACCCTAAGAAAACCCCACACGATCGAGTAGTAAAGGCGCCTCGAGCCCCTTAAGGGCCGAGGGACGTCGAGCCTGATAACTCCTACTCCTCCGGGCTATGGTAACTCTAATCACACCCTTACCCTCGAGGCAATCGAAGTCGTCCGAATGAAAGATCGATCGAGGAAGATGAACTTAGGCAGCAAAGGAAATAAAGGAAACTCGAGCATAAAAGTAACAAGAATATATAGAAACTACAAATCTTAAGGCCGCTCAGGCCATAATGTTTAAAGCTAAGTATATTACAATGGGTCTAAGTACCCAGATCAGGCTCGCAGGCCTTAGTGTTCATCTCTACCTTCACCGTTGTCTTCCGCGCCCACACCGGTCTCGGGAGAGAGTACCTCTGGCTCGAATAGCTTCGCCAGCCTTTCACCAGGAACCTCTGCATCGTCGATCAAGGCATGAAGCCTCTCCTCGTTCTCAGCATCGGTCTTGCAGATGTCGGTGATGAAACTGTGGGACACCACCTCCATATCATAGGAGAAGCCCGAGCAGACAACCGCCATAGCCCGCTTCACCCCAGTATGGAGTGCGTCCTGCACTCAGTCCTTCAAGGTGGCACCGAGGTAGCACAGCTGGTCGACCAAGGTGTCGCATCGAGCCGCCTCCCCCGCCTTATCTATAGGCTCAAGCTCCCAAGAGGTCGAGAGGTCGTTGATCGCCGTCCTTAGTCGACCAGTCAAGGCGACCTCCCTCTCAAGCTGAGCCTTAGAAGATTGGGCGTCGACCTGGGCAGCCAGCAGATCATCCTTAAGCCCTATAGAGATCAAAATAGGGGATCAGATAACGGAAAAGAAAACGAGATCCAACAAATAAAACACAACGATATGGAAGACTTACCGTGGATCTTCTCCTCAAGAGCCATATTTTCACCAACCAGGTCGGTGTTGGTCCTCTCGATCTTCTTAAAGGAATGGGCCAGCTCCGTCTTCTCGACCCGTAGGTCCTCGATTAGCTTGCCCGACCCTAGGATAGCTTCTTCTTTCTCTAGCAGCGCTTTCTTTAGACGATCAATGTCGTTAGAAAGGCCGCGAGAGCGGGTTCGCTCTGCCTCGAGGTCCTCATGAGCCTTCCTCTTGGCCTCCTCTATGGTGCCTCGAGCGATTTCACTCTTCAGGAGTGCCTCCTTTACCCTGCCATAAGCGCTTCGTGCGGCGGCAAGGTCTGACTCGACGAGCCTCTTTCCTTTGTCCAGCTCGATGGCCTTGTCCTTATACCGCGCAGCCTCCTCCCAGGCCTTGGCAGCCGCCTCCCCGGCCGAGACAGCCAGCTCCTTCGACTGGGCTGCTTCATCCTTCACCTTCTCCACAGCCTCTCGAGCAACGCGGGCGACCTCCTCTGCCTGGGAAACCTTACTGTCCATATTAGACAAGGTCTTCCGAGCATCGGTCAGAGCGGCCTCCTTCTCCTTCTTCTCCTCCAGAGCCGTTGTAAGATCCTTATATGCCTTAAGGAGCTTTTCTTGCAACTCGAGGAGTTGATCCTTGAGAAGAGGGAGCTGCTCTCAACCACCCCTCGTCGCATGAATGAAGCCCGATTTCAGCCGGGAGGTCTCTTTCAAGTCCTGCAATAAAACACGAGGTGATAAGAGCCCTAGTTCAATGAAAATTCCAAGTAACGAGAGTCTAGAGATCCTCACAAAGAAATCCTGGCCTAGGCTGTTGTTGATGATGTCAGACATGAGGCCCACGACATGCTTCATCCAGAGACAAAGCTCTTCGAGGTGCTCCCACTTCTCTACCTCCTTCCGATCGTCCATCATGTTATTGGGCTCGTTCGGAGACGTGGAGGCTCAAAGGCAGATCCTTCCTGGACCACAGTGCTCGAGCTCTTCCTCCGTGCGTGCCTTGATGCCCCGGATAAGCTCTTGCACCATTTCAAGTGAGCCCCCATGGCGTAGAAACAAATCGATAAGAGAGGGGAATCGCCCATTATCATCGATGGACTTCCAGGTCCCGGTCTCATCTGCCTCGCTGCCGCCAGAAGTCCTAGCTTCATCTTCCCCACTGGCGCCAGAGGTTCCAGCCACATCTTCCCATGGTCACCGACCCTCTAGGAAGGCCGGGGCGATCCCCTTGATGCCGTAGAGGGAGCCCTTAATCTCCGAGCTTGGATCTGTCGGCGTGCGCATGGCGAGCGCCAGCGCCATGAGACCGTCCTCCTGTCGTGGCTCAGCTAGGATGGTGACAGGGCCCCCAGGACGAAGCCACGAGGGAGTCGCGGGACCGTAAACTGGTGGCTCCTCCTCCCCTGTCTCGGGCCTCTGCCCCTCCTCGAGCTGCTGCTGCTGCGGGTGCTGTGGTTGCTGTTGCTCGGGGAACTCCTCCAACTGTCGCTGCTACAGTTGAAGCTCCTACAGCTCTTGCTGTCAGTGCTGCTCTAGCTGTTCCTCGAGCTGCAAATGCTCCCCCTGCTGCTCCTGCGCCTCTTGCTGTTGTTGCTGTTGCTGCTCCAATAGGCGTCGCTGCTCCCCCTCTTCCTCCTGTTTTTTCTTTTCCTCTTCCCTCCTCTTCTATTGCTCCTCCCTGTTCTTCCTCTTCTTTGTAACACCCTAGGTGTTAACCATGCACTTAGTCTCATAAACCCTCTCATAAGCATTCTCATCAAGCATAGCATAAGCATAGCATCACATGAGCATGGCATTAATTCAAGTGTGATTTTATGTGCTTAAATTATATGATAAAAATGGTATGCTTGTTTCCAAAATTCTTGTGATGACCAAAATATGTTGAAATATATTTTAGAATAATTAAGAATAATTTTGTGAACTTTTTTGGAGCTATAGAAATTGAGAAATGGATTTTATACAAAAAGTCCCAAAATGAATTTATTTAAAACCTAGAACTAGTTTTGAGTTGTATTTCAAATTCTATTGGGAATTTGGAATTTCAGGCTGAAACAAAGTTGTAGAACTTTTTATTTGTGACAAATTTTGTTTTGGGGGCCAAAGCTGAAAAAGGTTTTAAATTTGTGAAGATGAGTTTGGAAAATTATTGGAGAAAAGAAATTCAAAAAAAAGGGGAGGGGGTAGGCGCGTGGCCCAGCTCAGCCGCGTGGCCCAGCTCCCCCGCCCCTCTCCCGCGCGCGGACGCGTCCGCTTCGCTCCACCCGGCGCTGGCCACGTGGCGACCGTACGCTCAGCCACGTGGCGTCGTGGACACGGTCGGGACGCCACCCCGCGCCTCCAGACGCCCACTCTGTCCCCTCCCCGCTCCCTCTCCTTCTCCACTCGCGAGCGCAGCAGCAGCAGCGACCGCTGCGGCGCCATTGCTGGCCCAACTCCGCCACTCGCCGCCGGCCATGTCAGTGAGCCATTGTCCACGCCAAGGCCAACGACGTGTTCGTCTTCGCCGCGGTAAGCCCCTGCGCACGCTCTACCGAGGTGAAAGCCATCAGCGAGCCCGCAATCACCCGTCGGAGTTCACCCGACCTCGTCGGAGTGCTCCGCCGCGCCGAAACCCTCCCGTTTCTGCCTCGTTTCGCTTGTTCTTGAGTGTGTTAGGTTCGGGACGTGGTGAGGAAGCTCAGACGATCCCCCGCACGCGCTCTACCCCGCCGGAGTGGTCTAGCCATGGCGAGCAGCGCCGCCGTGCCGCCATGCAAGCCAGCAGGGGTGCTCCGGCCGTCCTCCAACCAAACCAAGGGTACCCTTGGGTGCGCCTCGCTGTGCTCACCCCGTGGCCGGAGACCTCACCGCCGACGAGATCCGCTCGTCGGAGGTGCTCTCCCTCTCGGTCACATTGACCAGTGGGGTCGGGGGCCCACTGTCAGCTGCAAGGGGACCGAGGCGGGTAGAGACCTGGGTGCTCCTAGCGTTTTTCAGTGCGGAATTGATATGGATTTACAGAAAATGTTTTCCAGAAAATGATTTAAATGGTATTAAATCTATATCTTGAGATGCATAGCTCCAAAATTGGTGAAATAAATTTTGATGTGCTCTATAATTCTAGATCTACAGTTTGGTACGGTTGCATGTCATATTTGTACAACTTTTCTGTACAAATGTATTTAATCCATGTTTTTGCTGATAATTAGAAAATGCATAGTAATTAAAATATAACTCAGAAAAATATGAAACTTGTTTTCTTAGCTCTGCATGGATGTTTAGTTTCTAGGAAAAATATGTCACATATTATTTGCTGTATAAATTAATTTATAATTATTTAAATGCTTGCATGGCAATGGTTTATGATTTTTTATAAATAATTGGATCATGCAATTAATCTGGAAATTTTTGTGGGTGTTTCTTATTATAGTAAGTAATTTATAAAAATATGAAATATGTTGTTTGACACTTCATCATCAGTGGGGTAATTATACCTACTATATAAAATAAACTTGTGTTTTTGTGTGGGCTAAACTATCTGTCCAAATATTATGAAAAATTTGTGGTAGACTTTATATTTGACTAGTGCTCCACTATAATTTTTGTGGAATTTATTGATGACCAGAAGTACATGCTACTGTTGTAGGTCCAATAATAATTAAATAAATTATACCTTGTTGTGTATGAGATAAATAGATTAAAGGGTGTTTGGTTTATCTTTGAAGCATCATGGTAGCTTGCTGGTTAACCATGAAAACAACTTGTAGAAGAGAATGCAATAGATGCTTATTTTGTTTGCAAGTCCTTGGATGATGTTGACTACCTTGAAGAAATAATCACCTATGTCGTCTATGCACCATGTCATGATCACCCTGTCTTCACTTGCATAAGCATTGCAAAAGCATTGCACCCCGGGCATCTCGCACTCCACTCATGAGCACACATGCATCATACAGGCTCGCAGGAGAACGAGGTGGGACCCGAGGAGCAGGAGGAGACCCAGGAGTAGGAACTTCCGGGAGGACCAGAGCCGGAAGGAGAGCTGCAGGAGTGCCCGGACCACAGGCCTAGCACAAGAAAGGCAAGCCCCAGAGCATTCTAAGTCTCCCTATTCTCGCTAACTTAATTAATCTACTATGGTTGTTCTACTATGCTGCATTTAAGTGATAGGAATCGCTTGATACCGTTGATGCATATTTACTCCTTGATATCACCACCTGTTTATCTACCTTGTCCTATGTAGATAGGCTCGGAGTCTATGCTTAGCTTGCTTAGTGTGGTAGAAGTCGGGTGATTTCCTATCACCTGCGAGATATAGGTGGACACCTGAAAGTTAGCTGTCAATGCTATGATGAAAAATAACCAAGTGTGGGAATGAACTTAAGACCGGGCAGGGTCTTATGGTGTTGTTAGCCGTAGTGCCCCTGCCTGTATCGATTAAGGACCGCTCGTTGATGGCCCACTTGTCATGTTGAACGCATGCCCCACACTTAGCTGGAAGGATAAGTCGTTCCGACCGCGAAGCCTGAACACTATCCGGGCCAGGAGTCAAGCCACCATGCGCTGTATTGGTGATGGTTGAGGAGAACGACGAGGGCACAACACGCAACCTGCTGGGTATTTTAAACGCAAACAGAAAAATTCGTAAGCGCACGGATACCGATGTAGCTTTCACCCGGGAGTATTCCAGAGTATCGATTTTCCACAGAGAACGTGAGTGTACTAATTAAGAATCAAGATCGCCCAAGGATAACTATATAATTATTTTTGGTGGGAAGTGAGGAAGTTTCGTGAGAGTTCTCTAGTTGATCTAAGAATCAAGAATTACTTCAAAGATTATTTATATCGGGACATCAGAGCACTAACCACAGAAAGAGATGAGAAGGGGGCTAGGAAGGTCTGACTACGGTCCTACAAACACCGATCCGAACGAGGTGGAATATGTCGACCGTTAGGGTTGTCACTACCCTAGGGCTACCACAACAATCCGCAGGATTGGGTGCAATTCCACGTAATTGCAAGACTAAACACCACGTCGAATCTATTAATTACTACTCTAATATTTCAAAGATTAGAGCACTTGATGCAAGCGGAAATCCAATAAATAACTTGAATGTAAATAAAAGTAATTAAAGAACTCAGGAATTATGAATTGAAGAACCTGGAGAACGATGAAGAACGAACCAGTTGCTGCAAAAGTACAATGTTGAGGAAGATTCGACAGATCCGGCTCCTCCTCCGCTCTCCTCTTCTCTCTCCCTATTTTCTAGATTACAACTAGAACTAACTAGAACTAGAACTAGAACAAGAACTAGATGAACTAGAACTAGATCTAGATGAAGTAGATGTAGAACTAGAAGAACTAGAGGGATCCTCTCTACTTGGATGAAGAATTGAAACCCTAACTTTGATTCTGTAGAAGAGGTATGATCTCCAGGGGCCAGGGGGTCTGGTTTTATAGTCCCTTCAAGTGAATACTTTGATTCTGTAGAAGAGGTATGATCTCCAGGGGCCAGGGGGTCTGGTTTTATAGTCCCTTCAAGTGAATATGGGCCGTTGGATCAAACCGACATTGATTGAACGGTTATCCTTGATCCTTTAGGTCGGTCGAGATTGATCCCGAAAGAGAGTCCTGTTTGGACTCTAGGAGGGGGCGGGCGCCCAGGTCAACTGGGCGGGCGCCCAGTGCCTGGCCCCGTTCGGCCTCCACTTCCTTCTCGTGGCTTCTGGAGTCTTCTAGATGGCAGAAAATTGCGCGGCACGTTAGTATCTCTATGTAATCCCGACGTGTGGGCCTTTCTTCCGTATTTCCAGATAACCCCTGCAGAAATAAACAAACACCAAAACTCGTGGAATTCTGTCAGATAAAACCCTAAGTCTAGGTGTTGGTTGCATTTGGATCCTTTTCTATGATTAGTTGATGGTTAAATGGGAGCATTAAGGACCGTCAACAAGCTCCCCCAAGCTTAACCTTTGCTCGTCCCTGAGCAAAGATGAACTGATGAGTTTCTGCAGTGGTTTTATGTCTTAAAGATATACATGCGTTCAAACAAGATCTCATCTCTAGGTTAGGGTAAACTGTTAAGATTTAAACTTACTCAGTGTACCTTCCACCATGGGGCTTGCAACCGTTACTTGTGTCTTGAGCAGTTAAAAGATAGAACGGTCTAGTCAAGCGCCATGTCTCTTGTTCTTTGATTAACTATAACTCTAGAGTTTTTGCAGATTTTCAAATAAAACTCAGAGATTCCTTGTATGACTCTCTCTAGTCTCTCTTTTGTGGTATTTCTAGATCCTTTCCAACGCAGTAATGATATATGCCTTCTCTGAAAGTATGTAGTATTTGTGGTATGAGGCATAGTGACATTGCCTTCTCTCTCACCCTACTCTAATAAGGCTTTTGATATGTGGAGCTCATAGGTGGGAGAGAGCTAATATATACTTACAAGACATTTATTGCATAGTCAAACCATGGATCCAGAAGAACAACTCAATAAGTCAAATCAAGATGTGCATGTGTGGCGAATGAATGGTGTATGGTGATGATGGTGATAATGGTGAAAACAATGGTGAAAGTCTAATTCTACTTTTGCTCTTTTGTGGGGATGTATACCTTCCTTGCTCTTTTGAAACTTTTGGGGAGAATGAGATGCTCTGTATTTTCTTTTTCTTTCCTCTTAGGTGGGTATCTTGTACCCCTAATTCTACTGTCGGACACTTGTCCATTTTTACCTCTCGTCTCACTTTTTTTTTCTTTTCTTTCGAGGTTCCAGGCACTTGCCCCTTTTTATTTCCTCGTATCCTTTTTTCTCTCTTTTTTAGAGCACTCATCTCTTGAAATAATGTAGCAAGTGGTAGTAACCAAGATAACTTGAGCATTATTTCACAGGGAAAAATAGAAATATTTTTGGCTATTCTCTCCCGGATTAGGAGTAGAATACTTTTGGGTGGTTCTGGAGATGGAAATGGATGGATATATGTGGATGTGTACTTCCGAAGTAGAAGCAGCATGTATGAGTGAACGTGCAAGTGAATCTTGATTTTAACCACATGACAAGCTCCTAAGGGTCTACACAGCTTGACCACACTCAATGCTCATAAGTAGTAAAAAGTAAATGTGTGGCTCAAAGTCTAGCAAGCATGTATATATGGCTGTGGTAGGAATTTAAACTCTCATCATACAGGAACTCATCATGCAACATTTTAAAGATTTTCAAAGATAAAATTCTCTAGAATTCTAGCATCTCTAGGAACAGATAAACAGCAGCTCAACCTTCCCATATCGTATCCGTTAACGTCTTAGACTTTAGATCAAGTACTCTTCCCACAAGTTCAGGTTTAGAGCAAATCTTAATTAATAACAGTCATGCCTAAACTTGAGAGAGATTTCAATTTTGAGAACTAGTCATGGCAGAGCAACTATTCATCATTTCCATGTGAGAGCTTATCGTGTTGGTTCATAGCAAACTTTATTTATTTATTTATTTAGCAAACTAAGCAAAGATATATATATATATATATATATAAGAACAAAATCTTTATTTAGGTTTTTATGATTATGCATCTTTTTATTATTTAAGTAAAGTATAAATATGAGTAGAATACTTAGCTGGATAAATGGAGGTGCTCTCCCCCAAGCTGGATTTTGACGTAGTTTCTCCTGATGTAGCTAGCAGGTGGCGGAGGTGTATTTGAATGTCGGCAGCACTCTAACAGCGATTAGGATGTCCTCCGTCTACCAGTCTTCTTTGATCCTTGAATTCTGTGGAGCTCAAATAGACAACAAAACTTTGTGGAACTAGTTAAGTGTTAGCATAAATATTTAGCCTTTATCCTGTCGAGCCTCCTCAATAAATGTTACACTCTTTTGTAGGATCATAAATTTATTTTTGTAATTTTATTTTTATAGGACAGGAATATATTTATTTCATTTTTACGCCACCACAG
The DNA here is from genome assembly GCF_000003195.3 of Sorghum bicolor. Taxonomy (NCBI): domain Eukaryota; kingdom Viridiplantae; phylum Streptophyta; class Magnoliopsida; order Poales; family Poaceae; genus Sorghum; species Sorghum bicolor. Next base: position 25,388,961 of record NC_012874.2, read on the forward strand.
TGAATGTACTTATGGGTTTTATGCCATTAGCATACTCACATGGGGCTTACTATTTTAACATTTTTTTTTTCAAGATGATATGAACCTGATTAACTAAGCAAACTATTTTAAGTAATTGAAAGAAAAAAAAAGATAACTACCAAGTTTACCTCTTGGCAAGGCGTTCGGTGTTTTTAAGTCCTCCGAACGGGACTCTCCATTTTCTCAGTCGTCCTGGGATTTGCTGGATGGCGTAGTCGGTGGTTCCAGCGGCGCCTGGTCTTCATGTATAACTATCTTCTCTCTCCACATCTGACTCGGTGCTACGGTCTCCTCAGGATAGTTTTGTTCAAGTTGTATGTCTTCAGACCTTACAACTTCTCCTTCATAGTCTGCCCAACTGTCCTTGATGATTTGCCTCCTCTGGTTGTGGTTGCGTCGTCTTCTTCTTGTCCTGACCTGCTTAGAGTCTTTAACTATATAGTTAGAGTGAGTAAAATAGCGGCGTACCTTCTCAGAGGGGAAATGCATGTGGACTTCTCTGGTTCCAATGTAGATGATTGCTTTAACGGTGTTGAGGAATGGTCTTCCAAAGATGACGGGTGGATATAATTCGTCTTCTCCCATGTCAATAACCTTAAAATCATCTGGAGCTGAATGTATGTTGGTTGTAGGGGCATGGTTCCATGCAGGAGCTGATAAGTGACTGCGGCCATTATGTTGACGTCAGATCCAGTGTCGTAGAGTGTCTTCTGAAAAGAATATCCGTTGATTGTGCATTCAATGCTTGGAACACCTGGGTCGTCCTTTTTTGTCAGGAATGGTGACTTAAATCGACAATCTTGACCTCCTTGAACTGCAGTGACCATCTTAGCTAACTTGGTCCACATTTGCTTGTTCCTGTCCCTCCTGTTGGTCCTCTTCCTTGGTTCATGTCGGGAATGCTTTGAGATTTGTGTAGTCTTGTTCTCGAAGGAAAACGTCTCCTTCCTCCCCTTGATGTAGAAACTGATCTTGGCAGCACTAGCATAGATGACAGCTCCTGAGGTGTTCAGGAATGGCCTCCATAGGATGATGGGTGCCCTCCCATTAGTACCAGTCTCTATCACCACGAAGTCTGTTGGGGCGTACAAGGTACCAACTCAGACACAGAGGCTCTTCATTACTCCCTTTGGGAAACTTAGCGTACGATCTGCAAGCTGCAAACACATGGCTGTCTAATAAAGGATGTGTAAAGAATTTTTCATAGAGTACCCTAAGCATAATGTTGAGGCTGGAGCCAAAGTCGCAGAGTGCTTCTGGGAAGTCCACTATGCCGACGGAGATCGGGATGACGGGGCGTCCTGGATTGTCTCTGAGTAGTTTGGCCTCTGTTAATTCCAACCTTGATTTTGTCGAGGACGGTTGTAGTAGTAGTTGTTGTTGAAGTAGTTTACGTTCTCAAGCATCTCAGGGCAGTGATTGCCTGAGTGTCCAGTATCTCCAGTGTGTTTTGCTCGTAGATCTAGATTCTTCACTTGGTGGAGTCTGGGAGTTGTAAAATTCCTTCATATTTTGCTCGAAGTGTACCTGCTCATTGTTGGGTATTTTAAACGCAGATAGAAAAATCCGCAAGCGCACGGATACCGATGTAGCTTTCACCCGGGAGTATTCCAGAGTATCGATTTTCCACAAAGAACATGAGTGTACTAATTAAGATCCAAGATCGCCCAAGGATAACTATATAATTATTTTTGGTGGGAAGAGAGGAAGTTTCCTGAGAGTTCTCTAGTTGATCTAAGAATCAAGAATTACTTCAAGATTATCTATTTCGGGACATCAGAACACTAACCAAAGAAAGAGATGAGAAGGGGGTTAGGAAGCTCCGACTACGGTCCTACAAACACCGATCCAAACGAGGTGGAATACGTCGACCGTTAGGGCTATCACTACCCTAAGGCTACCACAACAATCCGCAGGATTGGGTGCAATTCCAGGTAATTGCAAGACTAAACACGACGTCTAATCTATTAATTACTACTCTAGCGTTATAAAGACTAGAGCACTTGATGCAAGCGAGAATCCAATAAATAACTTGAATGTAAATAAAAGTAATTAAAGAACTCAGGAATTATGAATTGAAGAACTTGGAGAATGATGAAGAACGAACCAGTTCCTACAAAAGTATAATGTTGAGGAAGATCCGACAGATCCGGCTCCTCCTCCGCTCTCCTCTTCTCTCTCCCTATTTTCTAGATTACAACTAGAACTGACTAGAACTAGAACTAGAGGAACTAAAACTAGAACTAGATGAACTAGAACTAGATCTAGATGAACTAGAGGTAGAACTAGAAGAACTAGAGGGATCCTCTCTACTTGGATGAAGAATTGAAACCCTAACTTTGATTCTGTAGAAGAGGTATGATCTCTAGGGGCCAGGAGGTCTGGTTTTATAGTCCCTTCAAGTGAATATAGGCCATTGGATCAAACCGACATTGATTGAACGGTTATCCTTGATCCTTTAGGTCGGTGGAGCAATATCCCGAAAGAGAGTCCTGATTGGACTCTGGTTGAGGGCGGGCGCCCAGGAAAGGAGGGCGGGCACCCTGTCCCTGAGTCCTCTCGGCCTCCGCTTCGGTCCCGTGGCTTCTGGAGTCTTCTAGATGATAGAAAATTGCGCAGCACATTAATATCTCTATGTAAACTCGACGTGTGGTCCTTTCTTCCGTATTTCCTGAAAACCCCCTGCAGAAATAGACAAACACCAAAACTCGTGGAATTCTGTAAGATAAAACCCTAAGTCTAGGTGTTGGTTGCATTTGGATCCTTTTCCATGATTAGTTGATGGTTAAATATGAGCATTAAGGACCGTCAACAAGCTCCCCCAAGCTTAACCTTTGCTCGTCCCTGAGCAAAGATGAACTCAAGAGTTTCTGCAGTGGTTTCATGCTTTAACGATACACATGCGTTCAAACAAGATCTCATCTCTAGGTTAGGGTAAACTGTTAAGATTTAAACTTTCTCATTTTTCCTTTCACCATGGGGCTTGCAACCGTCACTTATGTCTTGAGCAGTTAAAAGATAGAATGGTCTAGTCAAGCGCCATGTCTCTTGTTCTTCGATTAACTATAGCTCTGGAGTTTTTGCAGACTTCCAAAAAAACTCAGAGATTCATTGTATGACTCTCTCTAGTCTCTCATTTGTGGTATTTCTAGATCCTTACCAAGGCAGTAATAGTGTATGCCTTCTCTTAAGTATGTGGTATTTTTGGTATGAGGCATAGTGGCATTGCCTTCTCTCTCACCCTACTCTAATAAGGCTTTTGATATCTGGAGCTCATAGGTGGGAGACAGCTAATACATACTTACAAGACATTTATTGCATAGTCAAACCATGGATCCAGAGAAACAAGTCAATAAGTCAAATCAAGATGTGCATGTGTTGCGAATGAATGGTGTATGGTGATGATGGTGATAACAATGGTGAAAGTCTAATTCTACTTTTGCTCTTTTGAGACAATACATACCTTTCTTGCTCTTTTGAAACTTTTTGAGGAGAATGAGATGCTCTATATTTTCTCTTTTTTTTCTTTCAGGTGGGTATCTTGTACCCCTAATTCTACTATCGGACACTTGTCCATTTTTACCTCTCGTCTCACTTTTTTTTTTGAGGTTCCGGGCACTTGCCCCTTTTTATTTCCTCGTATCTTTTTTTCTGTTTTTTTTGGAGCACTCATCTCTTAAAATAATGTAGCAAGTGGTAGTAACCAAGATAACTTGAGCATTTATTTCACAGGGAAAAACAGAAATGTTTTTGGCTATTCTCTCCCGGATTAGGAGTAGAATATTTTTAGGTGATTCTGGATATGGAAATGGGTGGATATATGTGGATGCGTACTTCCGGAGTAGAAGCAGCATGTGTGAATGAACGTGTAAGTGAATCTTGATTTTAACCACATGACAAGCTGCTAAGGGTCTACACAGCTTGACCACACTCAATGCTCATAAGCAGTAAAATGTAAATGTGTGGCTCAAAGTCTAGCAAGCATGTATAAATGGCTGTGGTAGGAATTTAAACTCTCATCATACAGGAACTCATCATGTAACATTTTAAAGATTTTCAAAGATAAAATTCTCCAGAATTCTAGCATCTCTAGGAACAGATAAACAGCAGCTCAACCTTCCCATATCATATCCGTTAACGACTTAGACTTTAGATCAAGTACTCTTCCCACAAGTTTAGGTTTAGAGCAAATCTTAATTAATAACAGTCATGCCTAAACTTGAGAGAGATTTCAATTTTGAGAACTAGTCATGGTAGAGCAACTATTCATTATTTCCATGTGAGAGCTTATCATGAGGGTTCATAGCAAACTTTATTTATTTATTTATTTAGCAAACTAAGCAAATATATATATATGAGAACAAAATTTTTATTTGGGTTTTTATGATTATGCATCTTTTTATGATTTGAGTAAAGTATAAACATGAGAAGAACACTTAGCTGGATAAATGGGGTTGCTCTCCCCCAAGCTGGATTTTGATGTAATTTCTTCTGATGTAGCTAGCTGGTGGCGGAGGTGTATTTGAATGTCGGCAGCACCCTGACAGTGATTAGGATGTTCTCCGTCTGCTAGTCTTCTTTGATCCTTGAATTCTGTGGAGCTCAAATAGACAACAAAGCTTTGTGGAACTGGTTAAGTGTTAGCATAAATATCTAGCCTTTATCATGTTGAGCTTCCTCAATAAATGTTACTCTCTTTAGAAGGATCATAAATTGATTTTTATATTTTTATTTTTTTATAGGACTGGAATATATTTATTTTATTTTTACGCCACCACAGTGAATGTACTTATGGGTTTTATGCCATGAGCATACTCACATGGGGCTTACTATTTTTTAACATTTTTATTTTCTTTTCAATATGATATGAACCTGATTAACTAAACAAACTATTTTAAATAATTTAAAGGAAAAGGATAACTACCAAGTTTACCTCTTGGCAAGGCGTTCAGTGTTTTTAAGTCCTCCGAACGGGACTCTCCATTTTCTCAGTCGTCCTGGGATTCGCTGGATGGCGTAGTCAGTGGTTCCGGCGACGCCTCCTCTTCCTGTATAGTTATCTTCTCTCTACACACCTGACTCGGTGCTACGGTCTCCTCAGGACAGTTTTGTTCAAGCTGTATGTCTTTAGACCTTACTACTTCTTCTTCATAGTCTACCCATCCGTCCTTGATGATTTGCCTTCTCTGATTGCGGTTGCGTCGTCCTCTTCTTGTCCTGACCTGCTTAGAGTCTTCAACTATATAGTTAGGGTTAGTAAAATAGCGGCGTACCGTCTCAGAGGGGAAGTTCATGTGGACTTCTCCGGTTCCAATGTAGATGATTGTTTTAACGGTGCTGAGGAACTGTCTCCCAAAGATGATGGGTGGAACGTACTCATCTTCTCCCATGTCAATAACCTTAAAATCCTCTGGAGCTGAATGTATGTTGGTTGTAGGGGCATAGGTTCCATGCAGGAGCTGATAAGTGACTGCAGCCATTATGTTGACGTCAGATCCGGTGTCGCAGAGTGTCTTCTGAAAATAATATCCGTTGAATGCGCACTCGATGCTTGGAACACCAGGGTCGTCCTTCTTGATCAAGAAAGGCGACTTGAGTTGACGATCTTGACCTCCTTGAGCTGTAGTGACCATCTTAGCTGACTCAGTCCATATTTGCTTGTTCCTGTTCCTCCTGTTGGTCCTCTTCCTAGGTTCATGTCGGGATTACACTGAGACTTGTGTAGTCTTGTTCTTGAAGGAAAACGTCTCCTTCCTCCCATTGATGTAGAAACTGATCTTAGCAGCACTATCGTAGATGACAGCTCCTGAGGTGTTAAGGAATGGCCTCCCTAGGATGATGGGTGCCCTCTCATCAGTACCAGTCTTTATTACCAAGAAGTCTGCTGGGGCGTACAAGGTACGAACTTGGACGCAGAGGTTCTTCAATATTCCCTTTGGGAAACTTAGTGTCCGATCTGCAAGCCTGAGCATAATGTTGATGCTGGAGCCAAAGTCGCAGAGTGCTTCTAGGAAGTCCACCATGCCGATGGAGATCGGGATGACGGGGCGTCCTGGATCGTCTCTCTTGACCGGCAGAAGGTCAGTAATTACATCCACAACGGGGTTACTCCAGTAGTTATGTCCTCAAGCATCTTAGGGCAGTGATTGCCTGAGTGTCCAGTATCTCCAGTGTGTTTGTGCTCGAGATCTAGGTTCATCACTTGGTGGAGTCTGGGAGTTGTAAAAGTCCTTCATAGTTTGCTTGAAGTGTACCTACTCATAGAGACAAGGCAGAGATCAAGTGCATGGGCTCTGTTGGTGGAAAACACCAACAGAACCAAAAGTGTATTTATTCTTCTCTATCCTTAAGCATAGTGAGCAAGACAAAGTTGATGGATAATAAGATCATGACTGTAGCATTTATAACATTTGTCAGATCAGATCGCTCAACCTAATGGAAAGATAATCTATCTATACTTATGTTTTTTTATATATCTTCCAAAGATTGCGTGTGCAACATTTTAGCTCATATGATTAGGAGTGTGGGATCACAAAGGTGGAAGGACTAAACATGTTGAACTGACTGGGTTGGTTAATCTAGAGTTGTAAATCATACATGTTTGTCTCTTTTATTAATGTGAACGCCAGAACCAAGGAGAAGCTTATAAAAAGTGATAGTCAAGTACCTTAAGATGTTACCTTACTTGAAGAGTGATGGTACAATATCACCTTGTGGAAGCTTTCCTTTCTTAGCGGTTGTGCATCATGTTTGTGGCACCCTCCATGGATCATCTCTTGTGAGCTATGCCTTCCTTGTGTAAATTGTTAAACTTCATGCGTCTCTCTCTTCGTCTCCAATGTGAGTTTATCTCAGAACTTCCCAGGTCGATATTGAAAGTTTTCCTGCAGGGGTTAGTCCAACAAAATATCCAATATCTACTATAGCATACTATCGGCTCAAAAATCAACCTATACACCATGTCTAATTTGATTTAGGAGGGCATTTTAACCTAAGCACCATGCTTAATTTAAAATCCCTTGGAAGTAAGATCATCATTCCTAAACTAAGCACCATGCTTAATTAAGAGATAAATGAAACTACTCCAAACCTAGACATATACTAAAGCAAATAAAGGTAGCATGAGAGCATTTATAGAGTTCTACTTAAGTGGAGATGAAGTAGTGTGATTAGTATTTAACAGATTGAGCATGTCTCAATGGTAGGGACAACCAACATAGCAACATGGCAAAGGATGTTTTTATGTAAAGTACTCCTCCAAGCTTGAATTTTGTAAAATTCAAGTTTGGATGAATTTAATTCAATGTTGCATGATGATTCATCCGATCTTCTTGCTCCAATCCTGGAAAGGTTAGTGACAAGAATACCCGAAGGAATATTTTTACAATTATCCTTATATGCTCAACACACAAGGTAATGTTGCAAATAATTAAAAGCTCATGTTACAATCTGATCAATGCTTGTTTTAGGACACTAAGCTTGTCCTTGGGAAACTATCAATTTATGTCGGCGAAGTGGTTTCCCCTCCAACGCTGACCTATATCAAGATCAACTCAACGAGATCTGCAAAATTTATTATAGACATATGCATCGACAACCGCCCTTTTAAAGTTTTTATGAATAGAAAGGAAGAGGGGGTTGGAGATCTCAAATGTGGTGATGTTGGAGAGACCAATGGATTGTGAAGATGTTGCATATGAGCATGGAGTAAATGAAGTGGCTATGAAATAAATTCCATGCTCATTAATGCTTGGAGTGAAATCCATGTGGTGTGGTGCAAATGGTAAGGTGAGTGTGGTAAAAAAGGAAAAGAAAAAGGATACACGAACGACTTGGTTCGAAACTAGCACAGCTACCGTTCTCCGGCAACAGCGCCAGAAAGCTTGTTGGGTATTTTAAACGCAAACAGAAAAATCCGCAAGCGCACGGATACCATTGTAGCTTTCACCCGGGTGTATTCCAGAGTATCGATTTTCCACAGAGAATGTGAGTGTACTAATTAAGAATCAAGATCACCCAAGGATAACTATATAATTATTTTTGGTGGGAAGAGAGGATGTTTCCTGAGAGTTCTCTAGTTGATCTAAGAATCAAGAATTACTTCAAAGATTATTTATATCAAGACATCAGAGCACTAACCACAAAAAGAGATGAGAAGGGGGCTAGGAAGGTCTGACTACGGTCCTACAAACACCGATCCGAACGAGGTGGAATACGTCGACCGTTAGGGCTGTCACTACCCTAGGGCTACCACAACAATCCGTAGGATTGGGTGCAATTCCAGGTAATTGCAAGACTAAAGACCACGTCTAATCTATTAATTACTACTCTAATGTTTCAAAGATTAGAGCACTTGATGCAAGCGGGAATCCAATAAATAACTTGAATGTAAATAAAAGTAATTAAAGAACTCAGGAATTATGAATTGAAGAACTTGGAGAACGATGAAGAACGAACCAGTTGCTGCAAAAGTATAATGTTGAGGAAGATTCGACAGATCCGGCTCCTCCTCCGCTCTCCTCTTCTCTCTCCCTATTTTCTAGATTACAACTAGAACTAACTAGAACTAGAGGAACTAGAACTAGAACTAGATGAACTAGAACTAGATCTAGATGAACTAGATGTAGAACTAGAAGAACTAGAGGGATCCTCTCTACTTGGATGAAGAATTGAAACCCTAACTTCGATTCTGTAGAAGAGGTATGATCTCCAGGGACCAGGGGGTCTGGTTTTATAGTCCCTTCAAGTGAATATGAGCCGTTGGATCAAACCGACATTGATTGAACGGTTATCCTTGATCCTTTAGGTCGGTGGAGATTGATCCTGAAAGAGAGTCCTGTTTGGACTCTAGGAGGGGGCGGGCGCCCAGTGCCTGGCCCCGTTCGGCCTCCGCTTCCTTCCCGTGGCTTCTGGAGTCTTCTAGATGGTAGAAAATTGCGCGGCACGTTAATATCTCTATGTAATCCCGACGTGTGGGCCTTTCTTCCGTATTTCCTGATAACCCCTTGCAGAAATAGACAAACACCAAAACTCGTGGAATTCTGTCAGATAAAAACCTAAGTCTAGGTGTTGGTTGCATTTGGATCCTTTTCTATGATTAGTTGATGGTTAAATGTGAGCATTAAGGACCGTCAACACAACCTTGGTATAACTTGGATACCTCGGTCCCCGGAATGGTCCTCGCGTACTGGCGGTGCTTGCCAAACCTGCGATTTGGTCCTGGATAGTGTAATATGGTGATCTGTAGCTCACTTGATCAGTGAGTGTGGTTTGTGTGGGGAATAAACTCGCCAGCTGGTTAGAAATTGATTCGAATCGCCATCGCTCCTGGATAGTGAGCACTTGACATGAGCTTCGTCATTGTAGTAAGGACTATGAAACACTTCGGTTATGATAAAGAATGATTTATGAATGCTATGATAAGATACTATCATATCACGACACTTGTTTGCAATAGTACAGGTGCGAACCTAGATGATAGGTAATAATACCTAACCTAAGCTAATTAAAGAAGAAGAGTAATGCTAGGGCATACTCCTAGTTAAGTAACGCTTTTATGCAAAAAGGTTTCAGCTACCCCACTATACAGCCTTCTTGATCCTTGCAGTGTCTTTACTTTTGGTTTATGACGGGTAAGTCTAGCTGAGTACATTCTCGTACTTAGGGTTCTACTCCCATGTTGTTTTGCAGATGGTCAGATGTATTAGGGTTATTGCATTCACTGCTTGTACCCAGCAATGGGTGATGACTAGACGAAGGGCGATGGTCACTCTACCTCCTCTTTTGCTTTTGTGGGAATGATCAAACGATGGCACTGTGTCGGACTAAGTATGTGTGTCATTTTAAAACTATGAAGCTTCCGCTACTTGTGAACTTGGGTTGTAATAACTTTAAGTGAACTCCGATGTCTTGTGATGAATGTTGCGAACTGGATGTAATTGTGAACGGTGATCGCTGAACTTATTACGATCTTGGCTGGATGTATGAGTTGTGGTTTGAAATCCTTCGAGATTTCACGGACTACCGGGATTATAGGGGCTTAAGCTTGATGGTTTGAATGTGCAAGCGGTCACTATTAGGCTTAATCTCTTATAATTTGAGTGGTTCTGTTACAGCTAGTATTGGAGCATGGCTCAGTGAATTACTGTTCATAAGTACGTTCTAAAGCAAACTTAAACCGGTTAATAAAAGTTAATTATCAAATTAAAGATAATCAAGGTGTTAAAATAAGTTTTTGGAAAACTACACAGTGTGCCATGGTCATATCCTTTATGCCCAGTTAAGGACTCTAAGGTGGCTAATTAAGTACTGACTTGGGGGTTATGCATCATATTTCTATTTTCGTCGCTCATACGGCGTGCAATAGTATGAGTGCCATTCACTTATGTGGTAATGTATGGATCAATTTTCCTCTACACCTCGGTAAGTGGGAGCTGTGAGAGCATGATTAGATACACTGCCGGTCTAGGGGAGTGTTCTTAGGTGTTGTGTCTTGCACGCATGTTGTCGTGCCTGGGAGCAGTACCGCATGTTGGGAGATTCCGTCCTGAGAGGCGATGCCGTCATTAGGGCGATGATGTGGATAGTGGTACGCCATATGCATAGGCGGGTGCCTATGTGTGTGGGGTGCATAGTTTTAAATTCTCGTTCTGCATATTCATACTATGGTTGCGCTGAAATGAGTTTTCTACAGGTACGCTAACCACGTTCTCGCATAGACGCTAGTTACGTTATGAGAGAACGTTATGTGCCACCGCATATACAGATTAGTATTAACTTTCTTTCCTAAGTTTGTGCGATCGTAAGTTCGTGCATGCATCATGTTCATTCCATATCTTTGCTTACCTCCTCCCCTTAATTAACTCTGTCCCAATTCCAATTAAAATAATAAAAGGTAATCCTCAGTCTAACCCAAGGCATTCTATTTGCAACAGATGGCACGGACTAGGCTCACCGCTCGTAAGTCCACTGGTGGGCGGGCCCCTCACCATTAGTTGGCATTAGGAGCTCGTGCCACAAGAGCAAGTTCCTAGAGGAGTTTGGGATGCCTACCTTGCTTTGGAGAGTGCTCAGTTCGATGGGGTATCCTGAAGGAAGGGAACCTCGCTATTATTGGAACAAGGAGCAGCTTGGTGACAGGACCCTTGTGGGGATTGAGGCAGTGATCCCTACCAGTGGAGGCGACCCAGCCTGGGGTGGTTGGGTGTACGAGTCCCGAGGTACCACGCCTTTCCAGGGTGCCAGCAGGGTTGCTTTTGCGGTTCTGAGAGACATCATGGAGAGGTTTTCGTAGGAGCTGGCTCACGCCTTCGCTGGGGTGTTTCCCCGGGGTGACCCCTACACTTCGGTGTGGGATCAGTCTAAGGCGAATGCTCTAGAGAGGAGTGCGGATGAGGATCAGCATAGTGACAACACAACTATGAGTGCTATGTTTGCCTTGATGAAGACCTATGGGGGTCTGGAGCACTACTTGGGACGCTTGTCTGGGTCTCTTCTAACAGTTCAAGATGAGAAGCGCCAGCTACAGCGTGAGTTTGACAGTGAGGTTGAGAGGCTGCAGGGAGAGTTGGCCCGTGTGACTCTGGAGAGGGACCAGGCAGTCCAGAAGAACAGTGAGCTGAGTCAGGATCTGCTCGCAGTGAGAGAGCAGAGGGATAGGGTGACCACCGCTCATAGGAACTACGATCGCATGCTAGTTCATGTGCTTGGTCAGAGGAATGAAGCCTGGCATGAGGAGGACACCCTGAGGGCCCGATAGCTAGAGCTTGAGCAGCACCTAGCTAATGCGGAGCAGTACAATGAGAACCTGCACAAGGAGATCAACCAGCTGCATAACCAGCTCCACCCTCACCACCTACCTGGAGCCGCTGAGTCGGATTCTGAGGATGAGATGGATGTGGATCCAGAGATGGAGGCAGCCGCTAGTGGAGATGAGGACGAGGAAGGTTCCGGCATGGACAGTGACCATAGCGAGTAGATGCTAGGGCTCTAGAGTTAGTCCTTCATCTTTTGTTGTCGTTGTTACATGACTTGTGTTGTATCTGTTGGATCTTGGATGCGTAAGACTTTAAGTGTTGAGTTGTGTTGGCATTGAAAGTCCAGTGTATGTATGCTGGCAATTTGGGATGTATGTGAACCCTGTTGGCTAAATGTTAAGTAATCCGTTGGTGATGTTGTGTGTGGATGATGGATTGTTCTGTCTCTGTTTACTATGTGAATTTATTCTCATCAGTAAATTCAGTATGGCATGATTTTACATATGTCTACCAGTTGATAACAACTCATAACGACTGCTTAACATTGGAGCATGCAGATGGTGCAAACGCGTGGCGGGGGTAACAGCAACCCTGGTCTTGGAGAAGGTTCCTTCAGAGGTGGAGCTCGCAGGAATGAGGGAAGAGCACCCACACCACCACCACCACCACCTCCTCCATATACTGCGGATGTGTTCTTTGCGCAGTTTCTAGGGAGCCAATGCAACATGGAACAGATGTAGCGCAACATGGAAGAAGCCCTGCGCAATATCGCCGACAACACCCACCGTGGGGATAACCAAGGCGGCCGTAAAGTAAATCAGTACAGCTCTTTCAAGGACTTCATGGATACTAAACCACCGGTCTTTAAGGAGGCCCTAGAGGCGCTCGAGGCGGATGAATGAATTAACACCATGGAGCAGAAGTTTTGTCTCCTTCGAATGACTGAAGAACTCAAGGCAGAGTATGCAGCGCATCAGTTGCAGGGGCCTGCTGGGATATGGTGGTCCCATCATCGCACCACCTACCCAGAGGGGACCTCGATCACCTGGAACCACTTCACCATCGCCTTTCGAGGAAATTATATTCCTCTGGGTGTGGTGGAAATGAAGGTTGGAGAGTTCATGAAGCTGTCTCAGGGGACCAAGTCTGTGAAGGAGTACCTGCACGCTTTTAATAATCTTGCTCGTTATGCTCCCGAGTTCATGAACACAGAGGCCAAGAAGATTGCTTGTTTCTAGAGAGGCTTAGGCCTGAAGATGTTGAAGACTATGGGTACAGGGACCCAGGCTACTTTCAATGCCTACATCAGTGACTGTCTGACTCAAGAGAACAATAACAACAACTATAGTGCATCCAAGTCCCGCAAGAGGGCCTTCGAAGCCGGATCATCTCAGTCCAGGGCACCAGTGGCAGGGCATCAGCAGTATCATCCTCCTGCCCAAGGTGCTAGGTTTCGACCGCCACAGAGAAGGAACACAGGGCATCCAACGCAGCAGAAGCCGTACAAGGTAGCAGTGGCTCCCGCGAAGCCAAGGACGAATCAAGCTGCAGCACCTGCTGCCAACAACATGACCAAGGGGCCATACTACAACTGCCACAAGATGGGGCACGTTGCTAAAGAATGTCCCTACCCCAAGAAGCAGCAAACCACCTACCCAGCCCGTGTGCACCATACCTTGATAGAGGAGATCCCGGAAGGAGAACCGGTAACAGCTGGTATGTTTCCTCTCAACCAACACCTTGCAGTTCTGGATCATCGCATTCTTTCATGAGCCAAGCATTTGCACAAAAGCATGACCAAGCAGTTACAGATCTGGGGTGTGGCTATCGCATCAGCTCGGCAGGGGCAGATGTGCTGAGAAATAGAGTGGTCCGAGGGGCAACCCTTGATATAAGTAACCGGGTGTTTCGAGTGAATCTAGTGGTCATGCCCGGGTTGGTCCCAAATGTTATCATGGGTATGAACTGGATGAAAGAGTGGGATGTTGTTTTAGATGTTGGGAAAAGAATGTTATCTCTTAGGGAGCCTCAGGGTAGTGGATCTTTTCAAGTACCCCTGCCCCGTCGGTTTGACTTTGCTAGCATCTCTTGTGCTACACAAGTGGTTCCTTTACCTCAAATCCCAGTGGACTGTGAGTTTCCTGACGTTTTCCCGGAAGAGTTGCCAGGACTTCTCCTGGATAGGGAAGTAGAGTTTGCAATAGAGTTGATACCAGGTACAACACCCATCTATGTGGCCATACTGGATGCCGCCCAACGAGATCGCCGAGCTAAAGACCCAATTAAAAGATTTATTGGACAAGGGTTTCATCCAGCCAAGTTCGTCAGAATGGGGTTGCCCGACGTTGTTTGTGAAAAAGAAGGATCAATCGTTGCGCATGTGCGTGGACTATCGTCCACTCAATGCGGTAACAATTAAGAATAAGTATCCCTTGCCACGGATTGATATCTTGTTTGATCAGTTGTCCAAGGCAAAGGTGTTCTCCAAGATAGATCTGAGATCCAGTATCACCAAATCTAGATCCGTTCGCAAGATATACCCAAGACTGCTTTTTCTACTAGATATGGGTTGTATGAGTATCTTGTCATGTCATTTGGATTGGCGAATGCTCCTACCTACTTTATGTATCTGATGAACTCCGTCTTTATGCCAGAGTTGGACAAATTTGTTGTGGTGTTCATCAATGATATCCAGGTCTATTCAGAGTATGAGCAAGATCATGCCGAGCATCTACGAGTCGTGCTGACACGACTGCGAGAACATCAGTTGTATGTTGACACTTGCTAACACCACTTGAATACTAGGTTGTCATCCCCAGCATGACACTAGAGTGTACTATGGTATTTATACGCACACAGATAAATCCACAAGCGCACGGATACCGTTGTAGCTTTTACCCGGTTAAAGATTTTATCGTATCCATAGGGAAACAGGAGAACCAACTACGCTCTAACTTAACCAAGATAGATAGATAAGTGTAAATAGGAAAGATGGTAGAATTGAATAAGAACAATATTAAAGGTAAGATAACAATGGGTGATAATATGGGAATAGAGAGTAGAGCAATCTAGTATATGGGCGATGGTAGCAGAATAGAGAGGATAACTATGGTTTCTCTACTTCAAAGGGGTATGTCTAAGCCTGGGACGAACCACATGATAAGAATACACCACAAAGGATGCTTATCCATAGGCCAATAAACCCTACCCGTCCTGCTAACAGGAGGTGGACTACAGGGGACCAACGTAACTGTCACCTACGTGGCCTACCACACGATCCAGCTAGATAGAGGATATCCACAAGTAATCTAGGTCTAAGCACCACGCTTACACCTATACTACAACTCTAACCTATAGGGTCCTATAGATTAGAAGTACTCAAAAGAATTGTGAACCAGAACATACATGATTAGTAATTGCATAATGAATTAGAAGTAGATTACCAGACTCATCCCATGAGCAAGCTTGATTAGAGCTTGATCATGGCGAAGTACAACTGGAGGAAGAACCGACAGGCCGGCCTCTCCTCCAATCCTCCCTCGCTCTCCATCTTGCTACTATCTAGATCTACTCTAGTTTAGAGATGAGAGGAGAGCTCTCATCTCCAATCCCTAGCTTTTGCTCTGTATATGAATAATGAATAGGGATCAAGGGGTGCCTCCTCCAGGGGCCAGGGGGTCTGCTTATATAGTCCCCTCAAGTGAATTTGGGCAGTCGGATCAAACCGACATTGATTGAAAGGTTATTCTTGATCCTTTCACTCGGTGGAGCATAATCCCCGAAGCGAGTGCTGATCGGACTCTGTAGCTGGGCGGGCGCCCAAGGGGGGAGGGCGGGCGCCATGCCCCTAAGCCGGCTCGGCTTCCCGTTCGTTCCTGTGGCTTCTGGAGTCTTCTAGATGATAGAAAATTGCGCGGCACGTTAATATCTCTATGTAAACCCGATGTGTGGGCCTTTCCTCCATATTTCTTGATAACCCCCTGCAGAAATAGACAAACACCAAAACTTGTGGCATTCTGTCAAATAAAACCCTAAGTCTAGGTGTTGGTTGCATTTGGATCCTTTTCTTTATTTATTTGATGATTAAATTTGATACTTAAGGACAGTCAACAACTCCCCCAAGCTTACCTCTTGCTCGTCCCTGAGCAAGGATGGACTCATGAGTTTCTACGGTGGTTTCATGCCTTAAAGATACACATGCGTTCAAACAAGATATCATCTCTAGGTTAAGGTAAACTATTAAGATTTAAACATACTCATATTACCTTCCACCATAGGGCTTGCAACCGTCACTTGTGTATTGAGCAGTTAAAAGATAGAACGGTCAAGTCAAGCACCATGTCTCTTGTTCTTTGATCAACTATAGCTATGGAGTTTTTGTAGATTTTCAAATAAAACTCAGAGATTCCTTGTATGACTCTCTCAATTCTCTCTTTTGTGGTATTTCTGGATCCTTACCAAGGCAGTGATGATATATGCCTTCTCTCTCACCCTACTCTAACAAGGTTTTGATATGTGGAGCTCATAGGTGGGAGACAGCTAATACATACTTACAAGGCATTTATTGCATAGTCAAACCATGGATCCAGAGAAACAAGTCAATAAGTCAAATCAAGATGTGCATGTGTGGTGAATGAATGGTGTATGGTGATAATGGTGATAATGGTGAAAACAATGGTGAAAGTCTAATTCTACTTTTGCTCTTTTGAGGGGATACATATCTTTCTTGCACTTTGAAGCTTTTTGAAGGGAATGAGATGCTCTATATTTTCTTTTTCTTTTTGTTATCTCTTAGGTGGGTATCTTGTACCCCTAATTCTACTGTCAAACACTTATCTATTTTTACCTCTCGTCTTACTTTTTCATTTCTTTCGAGGTTCCAGGCACTTGCCCCTTTTTATTTCCTCGTATTCATTTTTTTCAGAGCACTCACCCTCTTGGAATAATGTAGCAAGTGGTAGTAACCAAAATATCAACAGCAATTATTTCACGGGGAATAACAGGGATAGGATAATGTTTTTGGCTATTCTCTCCTGGATAGGAGTAGAATAATTTTAGGTGAATCTGGAGATGGAAAGGAGTGGATGTATGTGGATGCGTACTTCCAGAGTAGAAGCAGCATGTATGAGTGAACGTGCAAGTGAATCTTGATTTTAACTGCATGACAAGCTCCTAAGGGTCTACACAGCTTGACCACACTCAATGCTCATAAGCAGTAAAAAGTAAATGTATGGTTCACAGTCTAATAAGCATGTATATATAGCTGTGGTAGGATTTTAAACTCTCATCATACAGTAACTCATCATGCAACATTTTAAATATTTTCAAAGATAAAATTCTCCAGAATTCTAGCATCTCTAGGAACAGATAAATAGCAGCTCAACCTTCCCATATCGTATCCGTTAACGACTTAGACTTTAGATCAAGTACTCTTCCCACAAGTTCAGGTTTAGAGCAAATCTTAATTCATAACAGTCATGCCTAAACATGAGAGAGAATTCAATTTTGAGAACTAGTCAAGGCAGAGCAACTATTCATCATTTTCTTGTGAGAGCTTATCATGGGGGTTTATAGCAAACTTCATTAATTTATTTATTTAGCAAACTAAGAAAAGATATATATATATATAAGCATAAAATCCTTATTTGGGTTTTTTATGATTATGCATCTTTTTATTATTTGAGTAAAGTATAAACATGCGTAGAAACACTTAGCTGGATAAATAGGGGCGCTCTCCCCCAAGCTGGATTTTGATGTAATTTCTTCTAATGTAGCTAGCAGGTGGTGGAGGTGTATTTGAATGTCGGCAGCACCCTGACAGCGATTAGAATGTCCTCTATCTGCTAGTCTTCTTTGATCCTTGAATTCTGTGGAGCTCAAATAGACAATAAAGCTTTATGGAACTGGTTAAGTGTTAGCATAAAATCTCTTGGCCTTTATCATGTTTAGCTTCCTCTAATAAATATTACTCTCTTTGGTAGGATCATAAATTTATTTTTATATTTTCATTTCTATAGGACAGGAATATATTTATTTTATTTTTACGCCACCACAGTGAATGTACTTATGGGTTTCATGCCACGAGCATACTCACATGGGGCTTAGTATTTTTAATATTTTTATTTTCTTTTCAAGATAGCATGATTAACTAATAAGCTATTTAAGGAAAGTAAGTAATTAAAGGGAAAAGGGAATGCAGAAAGGATAAATATGGATAACTACCGATTTTACCTTTCGGCGAGGGTTCAATGTTTTAAATCTTCTGAACAAGACTTCTCACCGTGTTCATTCTTCAGGTGCATCATTTGATTCAGGTGTAAACCTTGACGTCTGCACCTCTTGATACGGTGTCACCCATGTTCTTTGTTTGCCCAGCAGTTCGAAGTGCGGTGTTGGCAGTATCTTGCTCAGTGTGTTTGTGATCGTAGATCCAGGTTCTTCACTTGGTAGAGTCTAGGAGTTGAAAAATTCTTCATGTTTCTCAAAATGTGTCCTGCTCATAGAGACAAGGCAGAGATCTAGTGCATGGGCCCTGTTGGTGGAAAACACCAACAAAACCAAAAGTGTATTTGTTCTTCTCTAACCTTAAACATGGTGAGTAAGACAAAGTTGATGGATGATAAGTTTATGAGTGTAGCACTTATAACATTTGTCAGATCAGATCGCTTCAACCTTATGGAAAGATAATCTATCTATGTATATGTCTTTTTCTTTATATCTCTCAAATATTGAATGTGTAACATTTTAGCTCATATGATTAGGAGTGTGGAATCATGGAGGTAGTACTAGGAACAAAGATTAAAGGACTAAACATGCTAAATCAGTTGGGTTGGTTAATTTGGAGTTATAAATCATACATGTTTGTCTCTTTATTTATGTGAACGCCGGAACCAAGGAGAAGCTTATAAAAGTGATAGTTAGATATCTTAAGATGTTACCTTAATTGAAGATTGATGGTACCATCTTACCTTGTGGAAGCTTCCCATTCGTAGTGGTTGTGTATCGTGTTTGTGGCACCCTCCATGGATCATCTCTTATGAGCTACGTCTTCCTTGTGTAAATTGTTAAACTCCATGTGTCCCTCTCCTTATATCCAATGTGAGTTTATCTCAGGACTTCCCAGGTTGATATTGAAAGTTTTCTTGCAGGGGTTAGTCCGACAAAATATACTAATGTCTATACAAGTAGTTTTTAGTTCAGTAACCAAACTAGACTCCATGTCTAATCAGATTAAGGAAGGTTGTTTAACCTAAGAACCATGCTTAATTTAAAATCCAATAGAAGTATGTGCAGTACTTGCAAACTAACACTTACTAGGATAAACAAAGGTAGCGTGATGGCATTTATAGAGATCTACTCAAGTGGAGATGAAGTAGTGTAATTAGTATTTAACAAATTGAGCATGTCTCAAAGGTAGGGACAACCAACATAGCAACATGGCAAAGGATGTTTTTATGTAAAGTACTCCCCCAAGCTTGAATTTTGCAAAATTCAAGTTTGGATGAATTTAATTCAACGTTGTATGATGATCGGTTGGACATACCTTGTGCTTGTCATTCATCCGATCTTCTTGCTCCAATCCTAGAAAGGTTAGTGACAAGAATACCCAAAGGAATATTTTACAATTATTCTTATATGCTTAATACACAAGGTAATGTTGTAAATAATTAAAAGCTCATGTTACAATCAGTGCTTATTTTAGGACACTAAGCTTGTCCATGGGAAACCATCAATTTATGTTGGCGAAGTGGTTTCCCTTCCAACGCTGACCTATATCAAGATCAACTCAACAAGATCTACCATATTTATTGTAGACATATGCATCGACAACCGCCCTTTTAAAGTTTTTATAAATAGAAAGGAAGAGGGGGTTGGAGATCTCAAATGTGGTGATGTTGGGGAGACCAATAGATTGGGAAGATGTTGCATATGAGCATGGAGTAAATGAAATGGCTATGAAATAAATTCCATGCTCATTAATGTTATCTTCGTCTCCAATCTGAATTGGTCTCACTTATGTCCTCTTCTATAGTTGGATGAATCCCATTTTCAAAGGGAGTCAAGAACTCACCATTTGAAATTGAGCCAAAGTCAGAATCCATTAAGGCTTTCTCCTTATCCATCCATTCTACACATTCTAGCCATTTAGAACTTGTGATCAGGAAAGGGGAGCTAATAGAATTTTCTATATGGCTTAGCTCTCCTTCACTTGATATGTCATCCTCGACTTCTTCATAAGAGGAACTAGGACATTCTCTAAGAGAACCATCATTGTAAGGATTTGAATTGTCTATGCTTGAAAGTTTCTTATGGAACGAGAAGTCTAAACCATCAGTATCTGAAAGAATTAAGGTCGGAATTCCTTCCTCCCTTGGAGAATTTTGGGGTATCGATGGTTTAGGATCGATAGATAAAGTTTGGGATTGAAGTGATTGTGATCTGGCTATCGAAATTTCTTCTTCTTGTCTAGGAATTGGTTCTTTCTCTTTCTCAAGGATATAAAAGCTAGGAGACTTTCCGCTCATTAAATCAATCAAATTCCAAGCTTCACTAGCGGGTAGGTGATAGAAGGATCCTATGGAGGCTGTATTCAATGTTTGCTTATTTTCCATACTAAGGCCCTCAAAAAAGTGAATTAGAAGAACTTCTTCTAGAATATAAAGCTTTGGGCCAGTGAGAGTAAGATTAATAAAGCGGTCCCATGATTTGCCGAGAGATTCTTCTTCCAGTTGTCTAAAAGAAAGAATCTCACGCCGAAGTTCCGCCACTTTGGAGAATGGAAAATACTTAGAGAGAAAACTATTGTGTAGCTCCTTCCAATCTCCATGAGCACTTCCTATGTTGAGTTTATACCAATGTCTAGCTTTTCCTGTTAAAGAGAACGGAAAGAGCTTCCATTTAAGGGTCTCGTCGGACATGCCTTCTATGCGAAGGAGGTCACAGACTCGATAAAACTCTCTTAGGTGTGTGTATGGGTTTTCCTCACCTTCTCTTGAGAAAGGTTGTTTTTGTATAAATTCTATGTATTCGGGGTCTATCTCAAAACTAGATGCTATGATAGGCTTTGAAGATTTTGGTGGTTCGAGATGTGTGCCCGTAGGTCTATGAAATTCATAGATAGACATGTTTGAATTCATGACAGACCAGAGATCAAGGATTAGATAAGAAGAATGAATAGCAGAGATAAGGCAAAAGATAAAATAAAAAGTATATATTTTTTTTATTTTTTAGAAAATGATTAAGCTAGTTCGTAGTCAACTCAGCAACCGTCTCCCCGGCAACGGCGCCAAAAATGCTTGTTGACACTTGCTAACACCACTTGAATACTAGGTTGTCATCCCCAGCATGGCACTAGAGTGTACTATGGTATTTATACGCACATAGATAAATCCGCAAGCGCACGGATACCGTTGTAGCTTTTACCCAGTTAAAGGTTTTATCATATCCACAGGGAAACGGGAGAACCAACTACGCTCTAACTTAACCAAGATAGATAGATAAGTGTAAATAGGAAAGATGGTAGAATTGAATAAGAACAATATTAAAGGTAAGATAACAATGAGTGATAATATGGGAATAGAGAGTAGAGCAATCTAGTATATGAGCGATGGTAGCAGAATAGAGAGGATAACTATGGTTTCTCTACTTCAAAGGGGTATGTCTATGTCTAGGACGAACCACGTGATAAGAATACACCACAAAGGTGCTTATCTATAGGCCGATAAACTCTACCCGTCCTGCTAACAGGAGGTGGACTACAGGGGACCAACGTAACTGTCACCTACACGGCCTACCACACGATCCAGCTAGACAGGGGATATCTACAAGTAATCTAGGTCTAAGCACCACGCTTACACCTATACTACAACTCTAACCTATAGGGTCCTATAGATCAGAAGTACTCAAAAGAGTTGTGAACCAGAACATACATGATTAGTAATTGCATAATGAATTAGAAGTAGATTACTAGAGTCATCCCATGAGCAAGCTTGATTAGAGCTTGATCATGGCGAAGTACAATCGGAGGAAGAACCGACAGGCCGGCCTCTCCTCCAATCCTCCCTCGCTCTCCATCTCGCTACTATCTAGATCTACTCTAGTTTAGAGATGAGAGGAGAGCTCTCATCTCCAAACCCTAGCTTTTGCTCTGTCTATGAATAATGAATAGGGATCAAGGGGTGCCTCCTCCAGGGGCCGGGGGGTCAGCTTATATAGTCCCCTCAAGTGAATCTGGGCCGTTGGATCAAACTGACGTTGATTGAATGGTTATTCTTGATCCTTTAGGTCGGTGGAGCATAATCCCCGAAGCGAGTCCTGATTGGACTCTGTAGCTGGGCGGGCGCCCAAGGGGGGAGGGCGGGCGCCCTGCCCCCGAGCCCGCTCGGCTTCCCGTTCGTTCCTGTGGCTTCTGGAGTCTTCTAGATGATAGAAAATCGCGCGGCACATTAATATCTCTATGTAAACCCGACGTGTGGGCCTTTCCTCCATATTTCCTGATAACCCCCTGCAGAAATAGACAAACACCAAAACTTGTGGAATTCTGTCAAATAAAACCCTAAGTCTAGGTGTTGGTTGCATTTGGATCCTTTTCTTTATTTTTTTGATGATTAAATTTGATACTTAAGGACCGTCAACATTGTATACAAAGTTCAGCAAGTGTGAGTTCTGGCTGAAGAACGTCCCTTTCTTAGGGCACATTCTGTCAGAAGAAGGAATTGATGTGGATCCATCAAAAGTATAGGAAGTTATGGACTGGAAGGCACCAACTTCTGTCTTGGAAGTTCAAAGCTTTCTTGGTTTAGCCGGGTATTATCGTCGTTTCATTCCCGACTTCTCCAAGATAGCTAAGCCAATGACCAGTTTGCTACAAAAGGATCATAAGTTTGCTTGGACAGAAGGGTGTGAAGTAGCCTTCCGCACCTTGCGAAAGCTACTGACCACTGCTCCTGTTCTTGCACAACCAAATATCGAAAAGCCTTTTGATGTGTTCTGTGACGCATCGAAAAGTGGTTTAGGATGTGTGCTGATGCAAGAAGGCAGGGTTATAGCTTATGCTTCACGATAGTTGAGAAAGCATGAAATCAACTATCCGACTCACGACCTTGAGCTAGCAGCCGTTGTGCACGCTCTGAAGATCTGGAGGCACTATCTGCTGGGGAATAAGTGTCATATCTACACAGATCATAAAAGCTTGAAGTACATCTTCACTCAATCCGAACTAAATATGAGGCAGCGAAGATGGTTAGAGCTGATCAAGGATTACGACCTTGAAGTCCACTATCACCCAGGAAAAGCTAATGTGGTAGCAGATGCTTTAAGTCGCAAATCACACTATCAAGTTGTTCAACCTTTGTTTGAAGATGGTTTGAATCTCATGCATCCTGAAGTTTTATGTCACATACAGCTTAGTTGCTCACTCGAGAGCCAAGTGATCGAAGGTCAGAAATCAGACAAGGGTATTGCTCATATCAAAGAGAAGATCAAAGATGTCCCAAGAACTCAGTTTTGGGTACACGAGAAAGGTGTATTGTGGTTTCAGCACCAGTTGGTAGTTCCGAAGAATCGAGAACTAAAGAACATAATCATGGATGAAGCACACCTTTCAAAACTTTCTATCCATCCTGGTAGTAGTAAGATGTATCAAGACCTGAGGTCTCACTTTTGGTGGACCAAAATGAAGAAAGAGATAGCAGCATATGTGACCCGCTGTGATACATGTTGCAGAGTCAAAGCTATACACATGAAACCTGCAGGGTTGTTGCAACCCTTGTCAGTTCCAGAGTGGAAGTGGGAAGAGGTCAGCATGGACTTTATCACAGGGTTGCCCACTACACGGAAGGGGAATGACTCGATTTGGGTGATCGTAGATTGGTTGACCAAGTCAGCTCATTTCATTCCAGTTAAGAACACGTACAGACCTCCTGAGTATGCTGATATATACATGGCTGAGATTTTCAAGTTGCATGGTATTCCCAAGACCATCATATCGGATAGAGGACCGCAGTTCACCGCTCACTTTTGGGAGTGAATACATAAGGGTTTGGGGACTAATCTAGTAAGAAGTACCGCGTATCACCCCCAAACCTCGGGTCAAACGGAAAGACTCAATCAGGTGCTCGAAGATATGTTGAGAGCTTGTGTGTTATCTTCAAAGGGATATTGGGAATCGTGGTTACCTTTGGCTGAATTCTCTTACAACAATAGCTATCAAGAGAGCATCAAGATGGCTCCGTTCGAAGCTTTGTATGGTTGAAAGTGTAGAACTCCGTTAAACTGGGTTGAACCTGGTGAAAGAAGGTACTATGGTATCGACTTCGTGAACGATGCTGAGAAGAAAGTGCAGATCATACAACAACATATGAGAGCCACACAATCACGATAGAAAAGCTATGCTGACAAGAGAAGAAGACCACTTGAGTTTAAGGTAGGTGACTATGTATACCTCAAGGTTACACGAATGAAGAAAGTTCAGCGCTTCCGAGTTCGAAGCAAGCTTGCACCTCGATATGTAGGACCGTACCCGATAATAGAAAGGAAGGGCCCTGTGGCCTACAAGATTCAGTTACCTAAAGAGTTGAGCTCAATCTTTCCGGTTTTTCATGTATCCCAGTTGAGAAAGTGTTTGAAAGTACCCGAGCAGAGGGTTGAACCTCGGGGAATCAAGATAAAGGCAGATTTGGAATATAAGGAGCTACAAGTGGGTATTGTAGATACCAAGGAGCGGGTAACCCGAAATAGAGTTGTCAAACCCTACAAGGTGGTGTGGAGTCATCATGATAATAGAGACACCACTGTTGCGTATTCTTAACGACATTACCAAAAGTAGACTTAGTTTTCTAATTCTGATAACGGCGCCAAAAATGCCAAATCTATCTCTCATACCACTTAAGCCAAATTGTCATCCCCAGCATGACATGAGACACGCGGTATTGAAATATGCAGTTGCTCATCTAAATAAATAATGAATGGGATCTGCAAGCGCACAGATTAATATCGATGTAGCATTTTAACCGGGAAGTATTCCAGGTATCGTTATTTATATTTTTACCACTGGGAAGGGATTAGTAACCATCAATGTTGATTATAGAATAGAATATAAGATTGAGTATCTATCATTGCATGTATAATTGAGAACATTTATCTAACTCTTTCATACAGGGATAAGTGTCACATAAAGGATTTAAAGTAATGAATAGTGACAAAGATAATTAATCTGATCAGCATAACTTAGCCACATATAAATATGATAAGCACCTCAATTAGATATTCTTGCAAGTCATTAGCATGGAATTAGAACGAACTACAAGAATATTTCCTAAGTTATTCTCAACTATATAGTCTAGCATTATCATAGTTAGTGCAATTATACTTAGCAATCATTGTGAGATGAGACTACGCCCATGCATAGTGATATTAGCAAGGAATATGAGAAACATCGTAATCACTCCCCTATAATAATGTTGCTTTGCCAGCCCAATACACGAGAGGGGGACTATATAAGAATCAATGAAGCTGTCACTATCACGAACTACCCGGCGATCTGGCATATTGGGTACAATCGTAGATAAATACGATATAAGCACCACGCCTACACAATATCTATCATTTACCCATGGATCCGATGGATAAACGCTATACGATCCTAAACATATATATAGATCCAATCTAACTAAGCCAAGTATAACTATGATAAACTAAGAACAATATAATTGCAAATATAAACAAGTAGAGCAAAGTCATAACCAATATATTAAAGTAGAACAAAGTCATATTCATAATATTGAAGAACAAAGATGAACAATTGAAGAACAATAGAGAATTACCAAGAATCCTCTTGACAGATCCAGAAACCAATCGAAGATTGACTCCTTCTAGTTCTAATCCTATGTAGCTATGCTAATCTAGATGTCTAATTGATGTGGTGTCTCTATGCTCTATCAGAGGCTTCTTCTCCCTTGATCAATAATGAATTAGGGTTGAGAGGCTCTCTCCTCCAGGGGCCAGGGGGTCTGGTTTTATAGTCCTTCCAAGTGAATATGGGTCGTTGGATCAAACCGACATTGATTGAACGGTTATCCTTGATCCTTTAGGTCGGTGGAGCTTGATCCCGAAAGAGAGTCCTGATTGGACTCCAGCAGGGGGCGGGCACCCTGGTCCCTAGGGCGGGCGCCCTGGGCTAGGCCCCATTCTGCCTCCGCTTCGTTCTCGTGGCTTCTAGAATCTTCTAGATGTAAGATAATTGCGCGGCACATTAATATCTCTATGTAATCCCGACGTGTGGGCCTTTTTTCCATATTTCCTGATAACCCCCTGCAGAAATAGACAAACACTAAAACTCGTGAAATTCTATCAGATAAAACCCTAAGTCTGGATGTTGATTTCATTTGGATCCTTTTCTTTATTTATTTGATAATTAAATTTGATACTTAAGGACCGTCAACAAACTCCCCCAAGCTTACCTCTTGCTCGTCCCTAAGCAAGGATAATCTTAGCGAAGGATCAGAAGTTGTTATAATGCCTTTAAAATTGACGGTACACATGCTTTTAAATAAGATCTCATCTCTGAGTTAGAGTAAACTGTCAAGACTTAAAACTTATTCATTTTTCCTTTCACCATGGGACTTGTAAGCGTCTCTTCTGTCTTGAGTAGTTAAAAGATAGAACGGTCTAGTCAAGTGTCATGTCTCTTATTCTTGATTAGCTATAGTTCTGAAGTTTTTGTAGATTTTCAAATAAAACTCAGAGATTCCTTGTATGACTCTCTTTTTTGTGGTATTTCTGGATCCTCACCAAGGTAGTGATGGTACATGCCTTCTCTCAAAATATGTCGTATTTGTGGTATAAGGCATAGTGACATTTCCTTCTCTCTCACCCTACTGTAATAAGGCTTTAATATCTAGAGCTCATAGATGGGAGATAAAGTATACATACTCACAAGACATTTATTGTATAGTCAAACCATGGATCCAAAGAAACAAATCAATAAGTCAAATCAAGATGTGCATGTGTGGCGAATGAATAGTGTATGGTGATAATGGTGATAACAATGGTGAAAGCCTAATTCTACTTTTGCTCTTTTAAGGGGATACATACCTTCCTTGCTTTTTAAAACTTTTGAGGAGAATGAGATGCTCTTCTTTTTCTTTCCTCTCAGGTGGGAATCTTGTACCTCTAATTCAACTGTCGGACACTTGTCCATTTTTACCTCTCGTCTCACTTCTTTTTTTCTTTCGAGGTTCCGGGCACTTGCCCCTTTTTATTTCCTCGCATCTTCTCTTTTTTTCTTCTTTTTTTAGAGCACTCATCTCATGAAATAATATAGCAAGTGTTAGTAATAAAGATAACTTGAGCATTATTTCACAGGGAAAAATAGAAATATTTTTGGCTATTCTCTCCCGGATTAGGAATAGAATATTTTTTGGGTGGTTCTGCAGATGGAAATGGGTGGATATATGTGGATGCGTACTTCCGGAGTAGAAGTAGCTTGTGTGAGTGAACGTGCAAGTGAATCTTGATTTTAACCACATGACAAGCTCCTCAGGGTCTACACAGCTTGACCACACTCAATGCGCATAAGTAGTAAAAGTAGATGCGTGGCTCAAAGTCTAGCAAGCATGTATATATGGCTGTGGTAGGAATTTAAACTCTCATCATACAGGAACTCATCATGCAATATTTTAAAGATTTTCAAAGATAAAATTCTCCAGAATTCTAGCATCTCTAGGAACAGATAAACAGCAGCTAAACCTTCCCATATCATATCCGTTAAGAACCTAGACTTTAGATCAAGTTTTCTTCCCACAAGTTTAGGTTTTGAGCAAGCTTTAAATTATAACAGTTATGTCTAATCTTGAGAGAAAACTTCCATTCGAAAATTAGGCAGAGCAACTATTCATCATATCCATGCTAGAATTTTATTATTTAGGATTCAGTTTAGCATAGCCACTTTATTTATTTATTAAACAAACTAAGCAAAAGATATATATAAGCACAAAATCTTTATTTGGTTTTCCATAGTTATGTATATCTATATTTTAATATAGTATAAGTATAAAGATAGATAGAAATACTTATCGGGATAAATGGGGGTGCTCCCCCCCAAGCTGAATTTTGACGTAATTTCTCTTGATGTAGCTAGCAGGTGGGAGAGGTGTATTTGAAAGTCGGCAGTATCTTGACAGCGATTAGAATGTCCTCCGTCTGCTAGTCTTCTTGATTCTTAAATTCTGTGGAGCTCAAATAGACAACAAAGCTTTGTGGAACTGATTAAGTGTTAGCATAAATATCTAGCCTTTATCATGTTGAGCCTCCTCAATAAATGTTACTCTCTATTTTTATATTTTTGTTTTATAAAGTAGAAAAGAAATATTTATTTTATTTCTATGCCACCACAGTGAATGTACTTATGAGTTTTATGCCACTCGTATACTCACATAGGGCTTACTATTTTTTAACATTTTTTTTCTTTTTAGGATAGTATGAACATAATTAACTAAGCAGACTAATTGAAATAATTGAAAGGGAAAGGATAACTAGCAAGTTTACCTCTTAGCAAGGCGTTCCGTGTTTTCAAGTCCTCCGAATGGGACTCTCCGTTTTCTAGTTGTCCAGGGATTCATTGGGTGGCGTAGTCGGTAGTTCCGGCAGCGCCTCTTCTTCATATATAGTTATCTTCTCTTTCCACACCTGACTCGGTGCTACGGTCTCCTCTGGATAATTCTGTTTAAACTGTATGTCTTCTGACCTTATCACTTCTCCTTCGTAGTCTGCCCATCTGTCCTTGATGATTTCCCTCCTCTGGTTGCGGTTGCGTCGTTTTCTGACCTGCTTAGAGTCTTCAACGATATAGCTAGGGTCAGTAAAATAGCGGCGTACCTTCTCTAAGGGGAAATACATATGGACTTCTCCAATTCCAATGTAGATGATTGCTTTAACGGTGCTGGGGAACTGTCTTCCAAGGATGATAGGTGGATCGTATTCGTCTTCTCCCATGTCAATAACCTGAAAGTCTGTGTAGACAAAATGATCATCTATTTTGACAGGGACATCCGTTACTATACCTTTAACTTCTCAAAACGTCTGATCTGCCATCTGGAGCTGAATGTATGTTAGTTTTAAGGGCATGGTTCCGAACAAGAGCCGATAGGTGACTGCGGCCATTATGTTGACGCCTGATTCGGTGTCGCAAGTTGCCTTGTAGAAGTTGTATCCATTTATGGAGCAATAGATGCTTAGCATTCCTGGGTCGTCCTTGTTGGTCAGAAACGTTGACTTAAGTCGATGATCTTGACGTCCATGAACTGCAGTGACCATGTTAGCTGATTCGGTCCACACTTGCTTGTTCCTGTTCCTCCTGTTGGTCATCTTCCTTAATTCATGTTGAGATTGCTCTAGGATTTGTGTAGTCTTGTTCTTGAAGGAAAACATCTCCTTCTTCCCTTTGATGTAGAAACTGATCTTGGCAGCACTAGCGTAGATGACAGCTCCCGAGGTGTTCAAGAATGGCCTCCCTAAGATGATGGGTGCCCTCTCATCATTACCGGTCTCTATCACCACGAAGTCTGCTGGGGCGTACAAGGTACCAACTCGGACACAAAGGTTTTTCAATATTCCTTTTGGAAAACTTATCATCTGATATGCAAACTGCAAACACATGGTTGTTTCTGATGATGGATATGTAAAGAATTTTTCATAAAGTACCCTGGGCATAATGTTGACGCTAGAGCCAAAGTCAGAGAGTGCTTCTAGGAAGTCCACCATGCCGATGGAGATCGGGATGACGGGGCATCCTGGATCGCCTCTCTTGACCGGCAGAAGGTCAGTAGTAACTTCAGTGACGAGGTTACTCCAGTAATTACCTGCATCAAATATGTCTACAAGATTTGCAGAGTCTAATCCTTCCGATTGTGATGCTATACCAGGGTTAGTAGCAGGAATAGCAGCAGCTATTTGATTTAACTGAGATTCAATCATTTTATTAAAGCTAATTTGATTCTTGATTGCAGCAGAGAAATTATCCATTCTATTATTTATATTTTCTAGCATTTTATCATTAGATGCCAATTTCTTAGATAGGTTATCCATTAGCTTTCCTTGATTAGACACTAACTCTCTCAGAGGTGGAAAATTATTATTATTGTTGTCAGAATTGTTACCTTGATAATTACCTGAGTAGTTAGGCCTCTCTTGATTCCAACCTTGATTTTGTTGAGGACGGTTGTAGTAGTAGTAGTTGTTGTTATTGTTGATGTAGTTCACATCCTCAAGCATCTCAGGGTAGTGATTGCCTCAGTGTCCAGTATCTCCACACTCCTCACAAGTCATGTGAGAGTCATAGACGTGCATAACTTCTTTCTTATCTCCAGCTCTATCATCGAGCTTCGTCATGAGCAGGTCTAGCTTAACAGATAGCATGTCTACCTCCTTGAGCTGATGCATAGCTCCACCTTTCTTGCATGTCTGGGTCCTCTATTCATTCCAGCTTTGGTTGGACGCCATCTTCTCCACAAGAGCTGTGGCTTGTGATATGGTGAGTGATAGGAATGCTCCTCCAGCTGCAGCATCCATGGTCTCTCGGACACTATTGCTGAGAACATGATAAAATGTCTGCATTAGTCGCCAACTCTCCATTCCATGTTGGGGACATTCTAGGATGTAGTCTTGGAAACGCTCCCATGCTTCTGGAACAGATTCATCATGTTGTTGCTGAAAACTTGTAATCTTCCCACGGAGAACATTGGTCTTGCCCAAAGGAAAAAACTTAGCCAGAAAGTTCGTGGAGCAGAGTGCCCACATAGTATTCTTCTCCTTTGTAGCGTAGAACCCCTGCTTTGCTCTCCCTAACAGTGAGAATGGGAAGAGGCGAAGTAGTATAGCATCTCTGGGGACTCCTGATATGGTAAATGTGTTGCATATCTCCAGGAAGTGTTGGAGATGAGCACTAGCATCTTCATGTGCCTTCCCACAGAACTGGTTGGATTGCATCATGTTGATAAGTCCAGGCTTGAGCTCAAAGTTGCCGTCGATCTCTGCAGCAGGTCCAGTACAGATGTTGTCCGTAGTGGGAGCTGAGAACTCACGGATCGATTTGTTCGCCATGGCTTCGAACTCTGAAGACAAGTTTCGGTGATCCTCTTGATTGGATGGAGCTTCTTGCTAAAGTGTTGATGATCTCTTCTTGAGCTTGGCTCTTGTTTTTCTGAATAACGCTTCAGGATTGTCATCAAAATTTCCTAGAAGATGTCTTCTATTCATACATTACCCTGCATAAGTTAAAAATAGAAAAATATCGGGGTAAAACTGTATGAGATAATTGATAAGCTCAATCATATTAGTGATGCGAATGATAACTCAAAATCCTATATTCATTCCTGATTAGTAATCAACCTTCCCCGGCAACGGCGCCAAAAATTCTTGTTGGGTATTCTTAGCGTCATTACCAAAAGTAGACTTAGTTTTCTAATTCTGATAACGGCACCAAAAATGCCAAACCAATCTCTCATACCACTTAAGCCAAGTTGTCATCCCCAGCATGCCATGAGAGACGCGGTATTGAAATATGCAGTTGCTCATCTAAATAAATAATGAATGGGATCTGCAAGCGCACAGATTTGATCAGCATAACTTAGTCACATATAAATATGATAAGCACCTGAATTAGATATTCTAGCAAGTCATTAGCATGGAATTAGAACGATCTACAAGAATATTTCCTAAGTTATTCTCAACTATACAGTCTAGCATTATCATAGTTAGTGCAATTATACTTAGCAATGAATATGAGAAACATCGTAATCACTCCCCTATAATAATGTTGCTCTGCCAGCTCAATACATGAGAGGGAGACTATATAAGAATCAATGAAGCTGTCACTATCACGAACTACCCCGCGATCTGGCATATTGGGTACAATCGTAGATAAATACGGTATAAGCACCACACCTACACAATATCTATCATTTACCCATGGATCCGATGGATAAACGCTATACAATCCTAAACATGTATATAGATCAAATCTAACTAAGCCAAATATATAACTATGATAAACTAAGAACAATATAATTGCAAATATAAAAAAGTAGAGCAAAGTCATAACCAATATATTGAAGTAGAACAAAGTCATATTCATAATATTGAAGAACAAAGATGAACAATTGAAGAACAATAGAGAATTACCAAGAAGCCTCTTGACAGATCAGGAAACCAATCGAAGATTGACTCCTTCTAGTTCTAATCCTATGTAGCTATGCTAATCTAGATGTCTAATTGATATGGTGGCTCTAGGCTTGATCAGAGGCTTCTTCTCCCTTGATGAATAATGAATTAGGGTTGAGAGGCTCTCTCCTCTAGGGGTCAGGTCTGGTTTTATAGTCCTTCCAAGTGAATATGGGCCGTTGGATCAAACTGACATTGATTGAACGGTTATCCTAGATCCTTTAGGTCGGTGGAGCTTGATCCCGAAAGAGAGTCCTGATTAGACTCAAGCAGGGGCGGGCGCCATGGTCCCGAGGGCAGGCGCCCTAGGCTAGGCCCCGTTCTGCCTCCGCTTCGTTCTCGTGGCTTCTGGAGTCTTCTAGATGTAAGATAATTGTGCGGCACGTTAATATCTCTATGTAATCCCGACGTGTGGGCCTTTCTTCCATATTTCCTGATAACCCCCTGCAGAAATAGACAAACACCAAAACTCATGGAATTCTGTCAGATAAAACCCTAAGTCTGGATGTTGATTTCATTTGCATCCTTTTCTTTGTTTATTTGATAATTAAATTTGATACTTAAGAACCGCCAACAGCCACCTGGGAAACCGAGGAATACCTAAAAACAGTTTATTCAATATTTCATAAGAAATGGTTAGTAACCCAAAATCTCAGGATGAGATTTCGTTAAGGGGGGAAGGGCTGTAACACCCTAGGTGTTAAGTATGCACTTAGTCTCATGAACCCTCTCCTAAGCAT
The DNA here is from genome assembly GCF_000003195.3 of Sorghum bicolor. NCBI lineage: Eukaryota > Viridiplantae > Streptophyta > Magnoliopsida > Poales > Poaceae > Sorghum > Sorghum bicolor. The sequence continues at coordinate 25,421,695 of NC_012874.2, forward strand.
TCTCATCGAGCATAGCATAAGCATAGCATCACTTGAGCATGGCATTAATTCAAGTGTGATTTTATGTGCTTAAATTATATGATTTAAATATGATAAAAATGGTATGCTTGCTTCCAAATTCTTGTGATGACCAAAATAGGTTGAAATATGTTTTAGAATAATTAAGAATAATTTAGAAATTGAGAAATGGATTTTATACAAAAAGTCCCCAAAATGAATTTATTTAAAACCTAGAACTAGTTTTGAGTTGTATTTCAAATTCTATTGGGAATTTGGAATATCAGCCTGAAACAAAGTTGTAGAACTTTTTATTTGTCACAACTTTTGTTTTGGGTGCCAAAGCTGAAAAAGGTTTTAAATTTGACAAAATGAGTTTGGAAAATTATTGGAGAAAAGAAATTCAAAAAAAAGGAAAGGGGGCAGGCGCTGCTGGGCCAACCCGCCTCCCTTTCGACCCGCTCAGCCGTGCGGCCCAGCTCCCCCTCCCCTCTCCCGCGCGCGGACGCGCCCGCCTCGCTCCACCCGGCGCTGGCCACGTGGCGGCCGTACGCCGGCGTCGTGGACGCGACCGCCCGGCCGACCGGCTCATCCCGGTCAGGACGCCACCCCGCGCCCCCAGACGCCCACTCTGTCCCCTCCCCGCTCCCTCTCCTTCTTCGCTCGCGAGCGCAGCAGCAGCAGTGACCATCGTGGCGCCATTGCTGGCTGAGCTCCGCCGCTCGCCGCCGACCGCGTCAGTGAGCCGTTCTCCACGCCAAGGCCACCGCCATGTTCGTCTTCGCCGCGGTAAGCCCCTGCGCACACTCTACCGAGGTGAAAGCCATCCGCGAGCCCGCAATCGCTCGCCGGAGTTCACCCGACCTCATCGGAATGCTCCGCCGCGCCGAAACCCTCCCATTTCTGCCTCGTTTCGCTTGTTCTTGAGTGCGTTAGGTTCGGGACGTGGTCAGGAAGCTCAGACGATCCTCCACGCGCGCTCTACCCCGCCGGAGTGGCCTGGCCACGGCGAGCAGCACCGCCGTGCCGCCATGCACGCCAGCAGGGGTGCTCCGGCCATCCTTCGACCAAACCAAGGGTACCCTCGGGTGCGCCTCGCTGCGGGGAGCACATTGGTGCTCACCCCGTGGCCGGAGAGCTCACCGCCGACGAGATCCGCTCGTCGGAGGTGCTCTCCCTCTCGGTCACACTGACCAGTGGGGTCGGGGGCCCACTGTCAGCCGCAAGGGGACCGAGGCGGGTAGAGATCTGGGTGCTCCTAGCGTTTTTCAGTGCGGATTTGAAATGGATTTACAGAAAATGTTTTTCAGAAAATGATTTAAATGGTATTAAATCTATATCTTGAGATCCATAGCTCCAAAATTGGTATAAATTTTGATGTGCTCTATAATTCTAGATCTACAGTTTGGTATGGTTGCATGTCATGTTTGTACAACTTTTCTGTACAAATGTATTTAATCCATGTTTTTGTTGATAATTAGAAAATGCATAGTAATTAAAATATAACTCAGAAAAATATCAAACTTGTTTTGCTAGCTCTGCATGGATGTTTAGTTTCTAGGAAAAATATGTCACATATTATTTGCTGTATAAATTAATTTATAATGATTTAAATGATTGCATGGCAATGGTTTATGATTTCTTATAAATAATTAGATCATGCAATTAACTTGGAAATTTTTGTGGGTGTTTCTTATGATTGTAAGTAATTTATAAAAATATGAAATCTGTTGTTTGACACTTCATCACCAGTGGGGTAATTATACCTACTATACAGAATAAACTTGTGTTTTTGTGTGGGCTAAACTATCTGTCCAAATATTATGAAAATTTTGTGGTAGACTTTATATTTGACTAGTGCTCCACTTTAATTTTTGTGGAATTTATTGATGACCAGAAGTATATGCTACTGTTGTAGGTCCAATAATAATTAAATAAATTATACCTTGTTGTGTATGAGATAAATAGATTAAAGGGTGTTTGGTTTATCTTTGAAGCATCATGGTAGCTTGCTGGTTAACCATGAAAACAACTTGTAGAAGAGAATGTAATCGATGCTTATTTTGTTTGCAAGTCCTTGCATGATGTTGACTACCTTGAAAAAATAATCACCTATGTCGTCTATGCACCATGTCATAATCACCCTGTCTTCACTTGCATAAGCATTGCAAAAGCATTGCACCCCGAGCATCTCGCACTCCACTCATGGGCACACATGCATCATACAGGCTCGCAGGAGAATGAGGTGGGACCCAAGGAGCAGCAGGAGACCCAGGAGCAGGAACTTTCGGGAGGACCAGAGCTGGAAAGAGAGCTGCAGGAGTGCCCGGACCACAGGCCTAGCACGTTTGAGAAAGACAAGCCCCGGAGCATTCTAAGTCTCCCTATTCTCACTAACTTAATTAATATACTATGGTTGTTCTACTATGCTGCATTTAAGTGATAGGAATCGCTTGATACCGTTGATGCATATTTACTTCTTGATATCACCACCTGTTTATCTACCTTGTCCTATGTAGATAGGCTCGGAGTCTATGCTTAGCTTGCTTAGTGTGGTAGAAGTCGGGTGATTTCCTGTCACCTGCGAGATATAGGTGGACACCTGAAAGTTAGCTATCAATGCTATGATGAAAAATAACTATGTGTGGGATTGAACTTAAGACTGGGCAGGGTCTTATGGTGTTGTTGGCCATAGTGCCCCTGCTTGTGTCGATTAAGGACCGATCGTTGATGGCCCTCTAGTCATGTTGAACGCAAGCCCCACACTTAGCTGGAAGGATAAGTCGTTCCGACCGCGAAGCCTGAACATTATCCGGGCCGGGAGTCAAGCCGCCATGCGCTGTATTGGTGATGGTTGAGGAGAACGACGAGGGCGCGGCGTGCAACCTTGGTATACCTTGGATACCTCGGTCGCCGGAACGGTCCTCGGGTACTGGCGGTGCCTGCCGAACCCGCGATTTGGTCGTGGATAGTGTAATATGGTGATCTGTAGCTCACTTGATCAGTGAGTGTGGTTTGTGTGGGGAATAAACTCGCCAGCTGGTTAGAAATCGATTCGAATCACCATCGCTCCTGGATAGTGAACACTTGACATGAGCTTCGTCCTCGTAGTTAGGACGATAAAACACTTGGGTTATGATAAAGAATGATTTATGAATGCTATGATAAGGTACTATCTGTTAGGTATTTTAAACGCAAACAGAAAAATCCGCAAGCGCACGGATACCGATGTAGCTTTCACCCGGGAGAATTCCAGAGTATCAATTTTCCACAGGGAACGTGAGTGTACTAATTAAGATTCAAGATCACCCAAGGATAACTATATAATTATTTTTGGTGGGAAGAGAGGAAGTTTCCTGAGAGTTCCTTAGTTGATCTAAGAATCAAGAATTACTTCAAAGATTATTTATTTCGGGACATCAGAACACTAACCACAGAAAGATATGAGAAGGGGGCTTGGAAGCTCTGACTACGGTCCTATAAACACCGATCCGAATGAGGTGGAATACGTCGACCATTAGGGCTGTCACTACCCTAGGGCTACCACAACAATCCGCAGGATTGGGTGCAATTCTAGGTAATTGCAAGACTAAACACCACGTCTAATTTATTAATTACTACTCTAATGTTGCAAAGATTAGAGCACTTGATGCAAGCGGGAATCCAGTAAATAACTTGAATGTAAATAAAAGAAATTAAAGAACTCAGGAATTATGAATTGAAGAACCTGGAGAACGATGAAGAACGAACTAGGTGCTGCAAAAGTACAATGTCGAGGAAGATCCGACAGATCCGGCTCCTCCTCCTCCGCTCTCCTCTTCACTCTCCCTTTTTTCTATATTACAACTAGAACTAACTAGAACTAGAGCTAGAGAAACTAGAACTAGATGAACTACAACTAGATGAACTAGAGCGATCCTCTCTACTTGGATGAAGAATTGAAACCCTAACTTTGATTCTGTAGAAGAGGTATGATTTTCTAGGGCCAGGGGGCCTTGCTTATATAGTCTTTTCAGATGAATCTGGGCCATCGGATCAAACCGACATTAATCGCATGGTTTTCGTTGATCCCTTAGGTCGGTGGAGCATGTTCCGCGAAAAGGACTCTGATTGGGCACTGTAGTAGGGCGGGCGCCCTGCCTCTGAGCCCAATCGCCTTCCTGTTTGTTCTCGTGGCTTCTGGAGTCTTCTAGATGGTAGAAAAATGCTCGGCACGTCAATATCTCTATGTAATCCCGACATGTGGGCCTTTCTTCTATATTTCCTGATAACCCCCTGCAGAAATAGACAAACACCAAAACTTGTGGAATTCTATGAGATGAAACCCTAAGTCTAGGTGTTGGTTGCATATAAGTCTTTTTCCATGATTAGTTGATGGTTAAATGTGAGCATTAAGGACCGTCAACAAGCTCCCCCAAGCTTAACCTTTGCTCGTCCCAGAGCAAAACTAAAATCAGTAAGAAAACAAGGGTTACTTTTATGCCTCTTACTACAGGGTTTTTAAGTTATCACTAAGGTCTTAAGTGATTGAAAAATAGAACGATCAAATCAAGCACTATGTCTCAAGTTCTTCTGTCTTACCTTCGTTCTAGAGTTTTTTGTAAGTTCCCAAAATAAAACTGAGGCATTTGCCTTCTTCTCGAAAGATATATAAGTAGAGCTTTAAAAGTTTTAGCACACTTACTTTGTATTTTGCTATATCAATGCTCAGAGCAAGGGAGACAAATGTCATACTCCTAGATCAAGACCTTTGACCTTTTTGAAAAGTTTGTCATCTCTTACTAGCATATTGCTTATTAGAGGGACCATGGGCTATCATTTTTTTGTCTCTCTCTTTCTCTCTTTTTTTCAAGTGAGCACCAAGTACCTCTAATTCTACTATCGGACACGTGTCCATTTTTTCCACTCAGGTGGGTATCTTTGTACCCCTAATTCTACCTCGGACACTTGTCCATTTTTACCTCTCGTCTCACTTCTCTTCTTTTTTTTCGAATCAAATTTTTGCATAGTCCCATGCCTCTAACGCAATAATACTTCAGAAGAGTGAATCCTTTATATTTTTAAAACAAAAAGATCTTGATCTTTGGAGCACGATAATTCTCTCAACCAAAACTACAAAAATTAATAATGGCTTGAACAAAGCAAGTGCCCACAATTTTCATATTTATATCTTATAAGACTCTAGGTATTATGTCAAATAGGATCTCATTTTTTATGAATTTTTAGATTTTCAAAAGATAAAATCTCTAGAACTCTAGCGAAACTTCGAACAAGTTAAATAGTAGCTCAGACCTTCTCATATCATGTTTATCAATTACCTAGACTTGGATCAAACTTTCTTTTTATTTTATTTAAAACATAGGATTACACAAAAACTATTGTATATTACTCAAAAGAAAAACTTTATTTGGTTTCATGATTATGCATTATTTATTTATTTATTTCGAAATACTAGTAAATAAAACCAAGAAAGAAAAGTAATACTTATCAAGATACACGTGGGGGTGCCTCCCCCAAGCTGGATGTTGACATAGTCGTTCACTCTTGTGGCCTGCATGTTCAGTCCCACTCTTCTTAAGCCTCAAAATCCTACACAACCCAAATAGACAACAAAACTCGTGGAGCATATTAATGGTTAGGTAATTGTCTAGAGCTTATGAGAGCTTAATGTCAGAATTCTATGAACTCAATCACATCAAGTTCCTCTACCAGGTTGTTTTGTGGCTCGAGATAGATTTTCAAGCGTTGACCATTTACCTTAAAAGTGTTACCTATGTCGTCTTGGATGGTAATGGCTCCATGAGTTGAAGTGTCAATAACCTTGTATGGTCCATCCCACTTACTTCGTAGCTTACCATGCCCAAAGAGCTTAACTCTTGAATTGAATAGTAAAACCTTATCTCCAGGCTTAAACTCCTTGTGCTTGATTCTCTTATCATGCCATCGTTTTGTTCTCTCTTTATAGATCCTTGAATTGTGGTAGGCTTTCTCTCTCCATTCTTCAGCTCAGATAGTTGCATCAGACGATTCTCGCTAGCGAGGTGCAGATCCATGTTCCATTTCTTGAGTGCCCAATGAGCCTTAAACTCTACTTCCAATGGCAAATGACAAGTTTTTCCATATACAAGTTGATAAGGTGACATGCCTATGGGTGTTTTGAATGCAGTTCTATATGCCCAAAGTGCATCAGGAAGTTTATCGTTCCACCCCTTACCCATCTCATCTACGGTCTTTTGTAAAATATTTTTGATTTGTTTGTTAGATGTTTCGGCTTGACCGCTAGTCTGAGGATGGTATGGTGTTGCGACGTTGTGTCGAACTCCATGATCAGCTAGGTACTTTCGAAAGATTTTGTCGATGAAGTGGGAACCTCCATCGCTTATAATTATCCGGGTATACAAAAGCGAGGAAAGATTACTTCATGGAACATTCTCTTGGCATGTTTTGAATGAGCTGATCGACAAGGAAGGGCTTCTACCCATTTGGACACGTAGTCCACAACTACTAAGATATACTCACAATTCCCGGACATAGGGAATGGCCCCATGAAATCAATGCCCCATACATCGAAAAGTTCTACTTGAAGATTATTTGTGAGAGGCATTTCATTTCATGAGTTGATATTCCCATGTTTTTGACATCAGTGGCATCTCCTGACAAAGTCCTTTGTATCTTCATACATCATTGGCCAGAAAAAGCCACTTTGCCAAATTTTAGCATGTGTCCGGAATGCTCCGTAGTGTCCTCCATATGCCGAGGCATGGTATCTTTCCATAATTTGAGTAGCCTCAGCCATAGGAACACACCTTCTCAAGAGTCCATCAGCGCAGACTCGGAAAAGATATGGCTCATCCCAAAGGTGGATACGACTATCGTGAATCAACTTCCTTTTGTTTGTACCAAGTGGGACATAGCCTTTTACTACAAAGTTTACGATGTCTGTGTACCATGGATCTGCATGTGTTATCTTAAGCAGGGTGTCATCCCTTAGGTAGTCATTTATGGGAAGCTCATCATGTGTTTCTGTATATTGAAGCCTAGACAAGTGGTCGGCTACGGAATTCTCAACTCCCTTCCTATCTCAGATTTCTATGTCAAAGACTTGGAGTAGAAGAATCCATCGAATTAGACGAGGCTTAGCATCTTTCTTAGTGAGGAGGTACTTGAGAGCAGCATGGTCTGAATGGATGATTATCTTTGCCCCCACTAAGTAAGATCTAAACTTGTCTATAGCAAAGACAACAGCCAAAAGCTCTTTTTCAGTTGTAGTGTAATTGAGCTGTGGTCCAGACAAGGTTTTGCTAGCGTAGAATATGGCATAATGCTTTTTATCCTTGGTTTGTCCTAAAACGGCACCAACCGCAAAATCGCTAGCATCACACATGATCTCAAAAGGAAGATTCCAATCAGGTGGTTGGATAATCGGGGCTGAGATGAGTGCTTTCTTAAGAGTTTGAAAAGATTCATAACACTCACCACTAAAGATGAAAGCTGCATCCTTAGCTAGGAGACTAGTTTGGGGTCTAGCAATTTGAGAAAAGTTCTTGATAAAGCGTCTATAGAACCCTACATGTCCCAAAAAGCTACGAATTCCTTTCACATTCGTGGGAGGTGGAAGTTTTTCAATAACTTCAATCTTTGCTTTGTCCACCTCTATACCACATTTGGACACTTTATGTCCTAGCACTATACCTTTCTGAACCATAAAATAGCATTTCTCCCAGTTCAGGATTAAGTGCTTTTCTTCACATCGCTGCAATACTCTATCTAAATTTTCCAAACAATGATCGAAGGTTTTGCCATAGACGGTAAAATCATCCATGAAAACCTCCATGATCTTCTCAATCATGTCCGAGAAAATAGACATCATGCACCGTTGGAAAGAAGATGGAGCATCGCACAATCCGAATGACATTCGTCGGTATGCATAAGTTCCATACGGGCATGTAAAGGTAGTCTTTTCTTGGTCATCTGGGTGGATTAGGATTTGGTGATATCTAGAATAACCATCAAGGAAACAAAAGAAAGAGTGGTTTGCAAGCCGTTCCAACATTTCATCAATGAAGGGTAACGGAAAGTGATCTTTCTTTGTACCCTTGTTGAGTTTTCGATAGTCAATACACATACGCCACCCAGTGACAATTCGTTGAGGGATGAGTTCATTCTTCTCATTCCTAATGACCGTCATTCCTCCTTTCTTTGGCACTACTTGGACAGGGCTAACCCACTCACTATGTGGCACAGGGTAAATAATCCCAGCATTATAGAGTTTGAGGACCTCTTTCTTAACAACCTCTTGCATAGCATTGTTAAGTCTCTGTTGTGGTTCCCTTGAAGGTGTGAAATTGGGATCAATAGGGATACGATGAGTGCAGAGAATGGGACTAATGCCCGTGAGATCTTCGAGAGAGTAGCCAAATGCTGATCTAGGCCTTTCAAGAACAGTGACAAGTTGTTGTGTTTCATAATCGGAAAGCTTGTCACTCATAATTACTGGAGTTTTTGGGTTGTTGTGCAAAAAGACATATTTAAGGCCAGAAGGAAGAGGTTTTAACTCTATCGAAGGAGGTGAAGGTTGCTCATTTTTGTCTAGCTCAACAGGTTCTACCAACTCTTCTTCTTCTTGAACAAAATGTTCATGATTAAAGAATGGTTGGGCCATCTCCTCTTGAGTCAGCATTAAGACCTCCTCAATAGGATCTGGTTCAAGTTTGGGTTCCACTACTGTGTTAATTGATCTAGCAAGAGGAACAACAATAGTGGAATTCCCAACCTTGAAGTCTAAATGACCTCGTTGTGATTGTTCTTGTAGAAGTTTCATGATTGGTCTGCCAATCAAGAGTGGAATCTCCGGTATGTCAAAAATGTGAAAATCTAGACATATTCCAGAGTCCTTGATTCTAAGAGGAACTGCACTTAATACCCCATGGCTTTCTAGAATTAATCCAGATGGACTTCGTAAAAGTTTTTGAGATGGGGTTATGCACTCATTGGGATAAAGAGTGTCAGCTAACTCCTTGGAAATAACATTTATCCCAACATATGGATTGTAGTGGACCTTCCTAGCGGACCCTCTAATCTGGCACAGAAGAATGGTTGAAGGAGTGATGATTCGAGCTACCTCAGGAGACAGCTCTGCTTCTGTTAGCAATTCATAACTCAGAATAGCCGAAAGGCTTTTGATGTGTTCTATGTTAACAGATTCTACTCTTAGAATGGATTGAGTGGTCCCTGCTATAGGTCGTGTTTGGATAGGAAAATTCGAGGTGTTTCCATAATCTTCAAAAAGATCTTCCTCGAATTCAAAGGGATGCTCTAAAGGTGGTGGTTCATCATCCCTTAGTTGGTTTTGCATTCCCTTATCAGGAGGTTTCTCTACAACCAAATCAATAGATGGATTAGGTGGAATTTCTAACTCGGTTGTAAGTTCCTCATCTTTTGGTTTAGGATCAGGCTCGACTTCTTTTTCTTCTTCAGGAAACTCATCATAAATGCCTGTGTAAGGGGTATTTTCAAGGATTCTCTCTAGGATAGCTTTCTCTGTGAGTTTGTGTGTGAATGAGCCTACTAAAGCAATGTCGAGGTGAAGAGCAGCTTCCTTATTTAGACCACGATAAAAGTGGTAGTACAGTACATGGTCAAGCAGGTAAAGGTTTGGACTAGAATTGGTAAGGCTTGTGAACCTAGCCCAAGCTGCTCCTAAAGTTTCCTTCTCTCTTTGTTTGGATGTAAGAATTTCGATTCTAAGGTCAGCGATTCGAAAAAGTGGGAAGAAAGCGAGACAAAAGTTGTCCCGAAGTTCATCCCAATTTCCATTAACGCTTCCTACAGAATGAGCATACCACTTTTTTGCTCTTCCCAAAAGGGAAAACGGAAATAATTTCCATTTAAGGGTTTCTTGTGTCATGCCAAAAATAGATCGGCAAGAGCACAACTGCTCGAATTCTCTAAGGTGGGTGTATGGATCTTCAGCTACTTGCCCAGAGAAGGGTTGCTCCTGAATCATGGCTATTAGATCAGGGCCGAGGTCGTAGACATCTGTAAGAATTGGATGTGATGATGGTGGTGGCTCTAATAACTCGCCCTTTGGAGCAAAGAATTTATAGATAGGAGGGAAATCCATCTGTTATGGTGAAAATGGTAAGATGAGTGTAGTAAAAAGGGAAAAGAAAAAGGATACACGGACGACTTGGTTCGAAACTAGCACAGCTACCGTTCCCCGGCAACGGCGCCAGAAAGCTTGTTGGGTATTTTAAACGCAAACAGAAAAATCTACAAGCGCATGGATACCGATGTAGCTTTAACCCGGGAGTATTCCAGAGTATCGATTTTCCACAGGGAACGTGAGTGTACTAATTAAGATTCAAGATCGCCCAAGGATAACTATATAATTATTTTTGGTGGGAAGAGAGGAAGTTTCCTAAGAGTTCTCTAGTTGATCTAAGAATCAAGAATTACTTCAAAGATTATTTAATTCGGGACATCAGAACACTAACCACAGAAAGAGATGAGAAGGGGGCTAGGAAGCTCTGACTACGGTCCTACAAACACCGATCCGAACGAGGTGGAATACGTCGACCGTTAGGGCTATCACTACCCTAGGGCTACCATAACAATCTGCAGGATTGGGTGCAATTCTAGGTAATTGCAAGACTAAACACCACGTCTAATCTATTAATTACTATTCTAATGTTGCAAAGATTAGAACACTTGATGCAAGCGGGAATCCAGTAAATAACTTGAATGTAAATAAAAGAAATTAAAGAACTCAGGAATTATGAATTGAACCTAGAGAACGATAAAGAACGAACCAGTTGCTGCAAAAGTACAATGTTGAGGAAGATCCGACAGATCCGGCTCCTCCTCCTCCGCTCTCCTTCTCTCTCCCTATTTTCTAGATTACAACTAGAACTAACTAGAACTAGAACTAGAGGAACTAGAACTAGATGAACTAGAACTAGATGAACTAGAACTAAAACTGGATGAACTAGAGGGATCCTCTCTACTTGGATGAAGAATTGAAACCCTAACTTTGATTCTGTAGAAGAGGTATGATCTCCAGGGGCCAGGGGGCCTTGCTTATATAGTCTTTTCAGATGAATCTGGGCCATCGGATCAAACCGACATTAATCGCATAGTTTTCCTTGATCCCTTAGGTCGGTGGAGCACGATCCGCGAAAAGGACTCTGATTGGGCACTGTAGTAGGGCGGGCGCCTAGGAGAGTAGGGCGGGCGCCCTGCCTCCGAGCCCGATCGCATTCCCGTTTGTTCCCGTGGCTTCTGGAGTCTTCTAGATGGTAGAAAATTGTGCGGCACGTTAATATCTCTATGTGATCCTAACATGTGGGCCTTTCTTCCATATTTCCTGATAACCCCCTGCAGAAATAGATAAACACCAAAACTTGTGGAATTCTGTCAGATGAAACCCTAAGTCTAGGTGTTGGTTGCATATAAGTCTTTTTCCATGATTAGTTGATGGTTAAATGTGAGCATTAAGGACCGTCAACACTATCATATCACGACACTTGTTTGGAATAGTACAGGTGCGAACCTAGATGATAGGTAATAATACCTAACCTGAGCTAATTAGAGAAGAAGTGTAATGCTAGGGTATACTTCTTGTTAAGTAACGCTTTTATGCAAAAAGGTTTTAGCTACCCCACTATACAGCCTTCATGATCCTTGTAGAGTCTTTACTTTTGGTTTATGACGGGTAAGTCTAGCTGAGTACATTCTCGTACTCAAGGTTCTACTCCCATGTTGTTTTGCAGATGGTCAGATGTATTATGGTTATTGCATTCACTGCTTGTACCCAGCAATGGGTGATGACTAGACCAAGGGCGATGATCACTCTACCTCCTCTTTTGTTTTTGTGGGAATGATCAAACGATGGCACTGTGTCGGACTAAGTATGTGTGTCATTTTAAAACTATGAAGCTTCTGCTACTTGTGAACTTGGGTTGTAATAACTTTAAGTGAACTCTGATGTCTTGTGATGAATGTTGCGAACTGGATGTAATTGTGAACGGTGATCGCTGAACTTATTACGATCTTGGCTGGATGTATGAGTTGTGGCTTGAAAGCCTTCGAGATTTCACGGACTACTGGGATTATAGGGGCGATATCTGGGTGGGGCGGCTATCCAATCGAGCATCAGTGGACGTAAGATGTTATAAGTTCGGCGGCTGAGGAACGAAATCCGCTTGCACAATAGAATGGAGCCCAATGGGCCATGGTGTAATAGAACCGCCTAAATTATAAGAGATTAAGTCTAATGGTGACCATTTGTACAGTCGAACCATCAAGCTTAAGCCCATATAATCCCGGTAGTCCGTGAAATCTCGAGGGATTTCAAACCACAAATCGTACATACAGCCAAGATCGTAATAAGTTCAGCGGTTACCATCCACAATTACATCCAGTTCGCATCTTTCGTCACATACATCGGAGTTACTTAAAGTTATTACGAACCAAGTTCTCAAGTAGCGGGAGCTTCATAGTTTGAAAATAACACACACACATTTAGTCTGATACAGTGCCGTAGTTCGGTCATTCCCACAAAAGCAAAAGAGGAGGTAGAGTGACCATCGCCCTTGGTCTAGTCATCGCCCATTGTTGGGTACAGGCAGAGAATGCAATAACCATAGTACATCTGCCCATCTGCAAAACAACATGGGAATAGAACCCTGAGTACGAGAATGTACTCAGCTAGACTTACCCGTCATAAACCAAAAATAAAGACTCTTCAAGGATCATGAAGGTTGTATAGTGGGGTAGCTGAGACTTTTTGCATAAAAGCACTACTCAACTAGAAGTACATCCTAACAATACTCTCTTTTCTTTTAATTAGCTCAGGTTAGGTATTATTACCTGTCATCTAGATTTGCACTTGTACTATTTCAAACAAGTGCGGTGATATGATGGTACCTCATCATAGCATTCATAAATCATTTATCATCATAATCCAAGTGTTCCATAGTCCTTACTACGAGTACGAAGCACATGTCAAGTGCTCACTATCCAGGAGCGATGGCGATTCGAATCGATTTCTGACTAGCTGGCGAGTTTATTCCACACACAAACCACACTCACTGATCAAGTGAGCTACACATCACCATATTGCACTATCCAGGACCAATTCGCGGGTTTGACAGGCACCGCCCATACCCGAGGACCGTTCCGGCGACCGAGGTATCCAAGATATACCAAGGTTGATTCCCGAGCCGGATAGTGCTCAGGCTTCACGGTCGGAACGACTTATCCTTCCAGCTAAGTGTGGGGCATGCGTTCAACATGACAAGAGGGCCGTCAACGATCAGTCCTTAATCGACATAGGCAGGGGCACTACGGTCAACTCCACCATAAGACCCTGCCCGGTCTCAAATTCATTCCCACACTTGGTTACTTTTCCTCAAAGCATTAACAGCTAATCAAACAGGTGCCCACCTATATCTCGTAGGTGATAGGAAATCATCCGACTTCTACCGTGCTAGGCAAGTTAAGCATAGACTCCGAGCCTATCTACATAGGACAAGGTAGATAAACAAGTGGTGATATCAAGGAGTTAGTATGCACCAACGGTATCAAGCAATTCCTATCACTTAAATGCAACATAGTAGAACAAGCATGATATACTAATTTAGTGAGAATAGGGAGACTTAGAATGCTCCGGGGCTTGCCTTTCTCAAACGTGCTCGGCTTGTGGTCCGGGCACTCCTGTAGCTCTTCTCCTGGCTCTGGTCCTCCCAGAAGTTCCTACTCCTGGGTCTCCTCCTGCTCCTCGGGTCCCACCTCGTTCTCCTGCGAGCCTGTATGATGCATGTGTGCTCATTAGTGGAGTGCGAGATGTCCGGGGTGCAATGCTTATGCAAGTGGGTACCAGATGATCATGACATGGTGCATAAATGACAAAGGTGGTTATTTCTACAAGGTAGTCAACATCATCCAAGAACATGTACTCAGATTAAGCATCTATTGCATTCTCTTCTACAAGTTGCCTTCACGGTTAACCAGCAGCTAACATGATGCTTCAAAGATACACCAAACACCCCTTCATTCTATTTAATTTATGCATAACAATTCATAATTTATTTAATTATTATTGGACCTACAACAGTAGGATATATTTCTGTTTATCAATAAATTCCACAAAAATTACAGTAGATCACTAGTCAACCACAAAGTCTACCATAAATTTTTCATAATATTTGGACACATATTTTGGGCTTAAAAAATTACAAGATTATTCAATATAATTAAGTATAAATACCCTACTGTTGACCAAGTGTCAAACAACAGATTTCATATTTTCATAAATTATTTGTTAACATAAGAAACACCCACAAAAATTTCCATATTAATTGCATAATCCAATTATTTATTAAAAATCATAAACCACTGTCATGCAAGCATTTAAATCCTCATAAATTAATTTATACAGCAAATAATATGTGACATATTTTTCCCAAAGACTAATCATCCATTCAGAGCCAACAAAACAAGTTTCACATTTTTCTGAGCTATATTTTAATTACTATGCATTTTGCAACTTTCAGCAAAAACATGGATTAAATATATTTGTACAGAAAAGTTGTTCAAACATGACATACAACCATACCAAACTATAGATCCGGAATTATAGAACACACCAAAATTTATTTCATCATTTTTGGAGCCATATATCCCAAGATATGGATTTTATACCATTTCAATCATTTTCTGGAAAACCTTTTAAAACGAAAATTGAGTTAAAATGCTAAGTGCACCCGGATTCAAAACCACAAAGCCACCGACAGGCGGGTCACGTGAGTCAGCCGACCCCACTTGTCGGCCGCCCGGAGTTCCCGCGGCCAAGACCCGCCGGAATCTCACCGCCGGTGAGGTCTCTGGCGACACCGAGAGGTCCCACGGCTTCGCGGACGCGAGACGAATCTAGCCGTGCCCTTTTTGGCGCCTATCGAGCATCAGAACTACCTCGTCGTCGAGAATGGCGGACGCGGCAGCGCTGCTCGCCGTGGTCCGGCCACCTCGCGGCGGTAGAGCGCGCGCTAACGGCTGGAACGGGTGCGCAAGGCTAAAGTGGAGCTAACGCGCCAAAAAAACGCAAACAATGGCAGGGAGGAGAGGGAGAACCGTGCGGACCGAAAGGTCGCCGGAGCTCCGACTCACTCCGGTGAGCTCTACCGGGCGCACGAGACTCACCGAGCGCGGTTGAGCGCGACAGAGTGCGGAAGGATGAGGCGGAGTCGTTGGCAGTCACGGAGGGGAGGGAGGAGGCCGGAGCTGGCAGGGAGAGAAGCTCCGAGCGTCAGCGGCGATGGCGCGCGGCGGAGCGGCTGCTACGGCGCTCGAGCGAGAGAGAGAGAGCGAGAGCACGAGCAGAGGGGCGCGTCTGGCAGCGGGGACGGAGGCGGACGCGGCCGGGCGCTCCTGGTGGCCGACCAGGGCGCGTCTAGGCTGCCGCATGCTCGCCACGCGGCGGCCGAGCTCTGCCGGCTCGCCACGACGGCACGGCGCGGCCGTCCGCGCGCGGACACCGCACGGGCGCGGGGAATGAGGCGAGCGCGGCGCAGGGAGGCGTGGCTGGCTTCGCTGGCTGGGCCGATTGGTTGGCGCCGGCCCACCAGTGAACAGCCCCCTTTCCCTTTTTTTAAATTATTTTTCCCAAAAAGCTTAAATGAGATTTTTGAAGCTTTTGCAAAACTTTTCACGTGTTGGAGTAAAAAGAAGAAATGTTCCCCACCAAATCCTCTACAACTTTGCTTTAAGATGTAAATTCAAATTCCAAACAGAATTTGAATCACAAATTTAAACAAGTCCTAGTTTTCAATATATTCATTTTAGGGATTTTTGGATAAAATCCATTTCTCAATTTCTATAGCTCCAAAAAATTTTACAAAAATACTCTTAATTCTCCTAAGACATATTTCAACCTAATTTGGGCATCACAAGGATTTTTGGAACAAGCATACTATTTTTGTCATATTTAATTCACATAAAAAAATAAGCACATAAAACCATTCTTGGATGAATGCTATGCTCATGTGATGCTATGCTTGATGAGAATTCTTATCGATGGGTTTATGAGACTAAGTGCATGCTTAACACCTAAGGTGTTACACATGGCGTCTGTCCCTCGACCTTAGGGGTCTCGACCCCCTTATCCGTGACAGGAGCGCCTGTCGAGCGCGGGCCGTCCCTGGAGTCATCACTAATAGTGATGGGGTCGCCCACTCCCCCCGACTTGGGCGGCTTGGGGGCTCCCTCCTAACCTTGGGGGTGAGGCGTCTCGCCCTATCCAGGGGATGGTAAGACGCTTCTCGAACCATCACCCCCCTCTTATGGTCCAAGTGGGGCCTTGTCACCGCCCGCACACGGTCGTGGGTCAGGAGAGCCTGCATATGACCCAAAACGACGCATCAGTCACAAGAAATTTCCATGCTAAGTAGAGCCAACCCCAAGACCACGAAAAGAGAAGCGAACCACTTACCTGGAGCCTTGGAGCTCATCCCCACCTTGAGCCTCTTAGCCATCGAGGGCTGGGCCTGCTCCAACAACCTCTTCAACCTAAGCAAGGAAGAAAGGGTCTAAGGTGGTGGGTGCCGGTGAACGAATAAGACAACAAAGACAAAATTTGGGAATGAAGAACTTACCCTACAGGAAGGACAACCCTCCTACCAGTCCCACGGCCAGTAGGCCTCGAGCCGCCACGCGTTGTGCCCCCCGGCTTCTTTAGGACAGGCGTGGGCCTCGGCTCCACTCTCCCCACCTAACGATCATCAGGACTGGCGCTCCTCCAACGCCCTCCTGCCTAGCTCGAGGCCACCGTGGTGGCACAGCCTCGAGTCAGCGGCCTCGTCATCGAGAATTTGACCCAACGGCCCAGGCTAGACACAGGAAGGGGTTGTGGCGGAGGAATGGATCGACCCTAGGCAGGGGCGGGGGGCGTGTCTGCACGTGGGTGGCAGGGCGACGCCTCCTTTTGGTGCACATCGCGGGGCTCGCATCCTGGCCCCTTGGAAGCCCCTGCACACGACGAAGAGATGTCGATCTACGGCAGGTCCTGTAGGACCCGGTCGAGGCGGGCCGCCATCCCCTCAGAGTCGTCATCATCATCGTCATCATCACCCTCGTTTTCATCGGGGGATTCCTCCTCCGGCTCCTCCGCACGCCTCTGCTTGGACCGTCGTACCTCGAGCACCTAACGCTCGAGGTTCTTCCTCTTCTTCTTCTTCTCCTCTGTGTCTTTTACGGATTTTTGCTTCTCCACCGAGACGCGCCTTTTCTCGCGCTCGGCGTCATCCTCCTTCACTAGAGGCCTAGAGAACCTGGCATCGATCACCCCCTGACAAGATAAGCACGAGTCTAAGAAAAAATCATAAAGAAGAAAACCAACAGCAAGGGTCGAGGGACTCACCAAATCATAGTGACCTTCCTTAGGCTTCATGGGGAAGTCGTTGACCTACTCCGGCTGGAAGTCGCCCGCGATGGCCGCCCTGACCCTGGCGGCAACCTCTCCGTCCGAAGGCGCCTTGTTGGACATCCGACATGCCTTGAGGTCCCGCGATGAAACATCGGGGCCCATCTCATCCATTCTCAACGGCCGAGACATCAACGGGAGCACCCGTCAATGGTGGACCCGAGAGAACGAGTGCGGCGGTCAGACCTTCCTCGTGTAGCTTCTTCAAGGCGTCGAGGAGGGGGCAGAGCCAAGCCTGGAGAGTCTTGATGACGCCATAGTTCCAGTTCTCTAGGCGCTCAGAGATCAACCGCCCGGTGTAGGCGGGAAAGATGTCGTCGTCGTTGCGGAGGTAGAACCACTGAGAGTCCCACTGGGCGTGGTTGGACGTCAGCCCAACGGGAATGTACTCTCGAGGCTCTTTCGTGTGGCCCGTCTTCTGGACTAGGTTGAGGCATCCGGCCCGCATCGGCTTCCACACCACAGCGGTCCCGCCGGGAGTGCAGAACAGCTCGCCCCGGTACAGGTGGAGCCATAAATCCTAGTGAGGCATCACCCCCAAGTAGCCCTCACACACTGCAGCAAAGATTGCCATGGCAGTGATAGCGTTGGGGGAGAAGAGCTACAGCTCGATGCCATAGTGATGGCAGAGCGCCCTCATGAAGTGGCTTGGGGGGATCTGAGGCCGTGGCGGTGGAACTTGGCGAAGGAGACAACGTAGCCCTTCGGTGTGTTTGGCTCCCGGTGGTCCGCCGGTGGTGCGATCCACTCAGGCTGCATCAAGGAAGCACAAGGGTGCAGGAGCCCCTCCTTCTCCAAATCCCTCAGTCGGCGCTCCGTCATGAACGGTGGGCGCCAGACGTCGGCGGCGATGAGCCTCACAGGCATCTTGTCTGGATGTGGAGGGCGACTCTATGGATCTCTCCACTCAAGGGTATGATGTGTCGCAGGTGTGCAGGGAAGTGCAGGAGAGCAAGAGCGATGGCAATAGGCGGAATGCGGAAGAGACGGCAGCCAGACGACCCCCCGATATTTATAGACACCTCCCAATGGGTGGATCCGACAAATGCGGTAACTTCCCAAATAAATGTGCCGCCTAACGGTCTTATATCTCTCTCTAACAGGACGTTACGAATTCTGCCAACAGACCAGCGCCGCAACAGCTCCCTCCTAAAAAGGTGTGCCCAACGGGCAAGAAAGCGAACTGCCACGACTCTTCCTTCCGTTGCAAGGTAAGATGGGCGCACACCACCGTAGAAACCTCGAGGGAGCGTAGACTGGCCCACCGGATGGGTTCGATGGTCGCCCTCGAGTACCCGAGTCAGGGGCACCTAGCGAGAGGTCGAAACGAGGCATACCTCAAGAACTCACTGGTAAAAGTCCCAGTTTGGTTTTGGATAATTGATGAAACCTATGTGTACTAACCTTTGTCATGAGTGAAATATAAGGATAGGTTGGTACACACCAAATGATGGAGCTAGATGATGGTCATGGTGATGGAGGTGACCAAAAGATGATATTCAAGTGCTCCAACTTGGAAAAGAAGAAAGAGAAAAACAAAATGGGCTCAAGGCAAAGGTATTTTTATTAGGACCATTTTTGTTTTACCACTCAAGACACCTAGCGGGTGTGAGTGGATTTAGGATAGATAACCATACTATAAAGAGGGGAAATCTTTAATTGCAATGGTTATCTAGTGCCACTAAGTATGAGTCTCATTTGCATATACCTAGCGCTTAGTGACGTGGTGAGATGCTTGAGAAAGCCTATAAAAATGATTGTGAAATGCTAACACACATGCACATGGTGGTGTACACTTGGTGGTGTTGGCACTTTTGCAAAGGAGAAGGTGTTGGAGTTGATTTTGATCAACTTGGAGAAGAGAGAGGCTTTTTGGTGTTCTCCGAACATTAGGATGGCTTTGAGATTGAAATACTGCTTTGATCCATTATGTTTTGGATTGTATAGCCCTCTGAGTAAGCTTTCCGAAATGTCCAAGATCATCAAATTCGGAGTTCGGAGCTAGAAGTTAGCATCCTAACAAGTTTTGAGGTGGTGCTGAGAATGCAGGACCGGAAGTTCCGGTGGAACTTCCAGTGGTACTTCCGGTGCCTGACCGGAAGTTCCGGTCAGCCTGACAGGAAGTTCCAGTTGGGCTGTGAGAGGTGCGCTCGCATTTGAGAAAACACTTCCGGTGTCTGACCGGAAGTTCCGGACAACGACCAGAAGTTCCGGTCCACAACCGGAAGTTCCGGTCCATGAACGGGAGTCCGCATAGGAGCCTTTGCGCATGCCCTCGCGCGTCAGGATTCACTTCCGGTGGAACTTCCAATGGGTCCGAGTCTCTCACAACGGTCAGATCTGCTTGGCCACAACGGTCAGATCTGCTTGGACCGAGGCTCCAACGGTCAGATCTGGTCAGACCGAAAGTTCCGGTCCGAGGCACCAGAACTTCCGGTGCCACACTATAAGTACTCGTCTCCTTCATTTTTGACGGAGTAACTCGAATAGAACACTTTTTCTGACTCCCAGTGGCTCTTCTAAAGAGTAGAGAAAGCTCTCCCTTCCTCCTCTCTCACTCCCTAAGCTTTGTGCTCCATTCAAGTGAGAGATTGAGCTCAAGTTACAGATCTGAGAGCTTCAAGTGCATCTCCTTCCTCTCCTCTCCTTCTCCATAGCTTTGTGCTCATTGGTGAGAGGATTTGAGGAAACCCTAGTGTTGTGCTTTTGTGATTTCATTCTTGTGGCACTAGGTGGTGATTGCAATTGTGGATTTCTTATTACTCTTGGTGATTGCCGTCACCTAGACGGTTGTGGATTTGTTGATTGGTGAGGGGATTTGGTGATTGTGTCCACCCCCAATCAAGGTGATATTTGTGAGGGGTTCTTGGGCTTATTCCCTGGCGGAGTGCCAAAAGCCACACTAGTGGATTGCTCGTGTCATTGAGTTACCTCACTTGTGGGTCGGTTCTTGCGGTGTCCTAGTGAGGACGAGGTTCGTGCTACACCTCTTAGCTGCCGAACCACCAAGTGTTGGTCGACACAACGGGGACGTAGCGTGTCCGCAAGCACGTGAACCTCGGGAGAAAAATCGGTGTCTAAATTGTGTTTGATTGGCATTCTCCTGGTGCGTGATTATTTATATTGGTGATTGGTTCATCCCCTACACGGCGGTATAAATATCTCATCCTATCCTTTACTTACCGTAGAATAGTGTAATTAGTTTAGTTGCTTACTTTGCCTTGTGTAGCTTAGTTCACTAGTGTAACTTGTAGAGACTTAGTTCTTGTGTGCATAGTGATCATAGCAACTAGAATTGTTGGGTAGGTGGCTTGCAAACACCCCTTTAGAGCTAGAGCAAAAAGCTTCGCTTTGTTATTTACTAACCTCTTACTCTAGTGAGTTTGTAGAATTTTTAAATAGGCTATTCACCCCCCCTCTAGCCATATTAGGACCTTTCAGCTGGGAGTATCCAAGGCAGGGGCCAGAAGGTCAAGAGGTCCCCACGGAGGGAGGCGTCGAGCCGCTGGACTCTATCGAACGAGACCAGTATCCTCGACCACGCTAGCCTAGCTTTAATGAGAACGCCTCCGGGCTGCAGCCAACCCCATCGAACGGGGCATGGGTTCTCGCTTGGATTACCTGATAGAAGCTCACCCAGGACGATGACGCTCGCTCCATCGAGAGTACGTCACGCTCCTAGCCTCGAAAAGGTAAAACCGGCCAACAAGGGTCGGAGTCTCCCTTCCAGAACGAACGCCCTTCGGTGAAAAGGAAGATTGGGAGCGGTCGCATCTAGAAAAGCAGTATAGCCCTCAAAGGAGTCCAAGACTCCCCTGAGGGCTCGGGCGCTTCCCCCACGGGGGTCGCTCGCGTGACCCCCACGGAAACTCGACCATCGGAAGAACCTCTGCTCGAGCACAAGTGCTCGAACAGAGGTTCAGGGGCTACTGTTGAGGATGTCAATAGGGGGTATCCCAGCCAATACTCACAAAGAGAGGATTCACAAACAAATCGAGGCTCTAGCTCAATGCTCCGACATAAATACGAGATCACCGGGGCGCGGTGTCGATTGTGGCCTCGAACACGGAAACAGCGTCCAGCGAATCGATAGGGGCACGATGACCATCGACCGTCGAATACGGAAGAAGCGTCGAGCGAATCGATGGGCCTCGAGCGCAAAAGCTTCACCCACCACCTGTCGTGGGTACAGAAGCCAGGGCATTTAATGCGACTGCCATGCTCAAACCTAACCCGATAGTCACGGGAAGCGTGATAGGGGAACAAGCACCCATCAAATCTCCACTTTTCCCAGCTTTATCCCCAAGGTTGGATGAAGGTACGATTTAGCACAGTGCTGCATGCATGATATCCCATCACGGCACCCTCAAGACGCACAAAGTCAACGCTCCAACGTAACAAGGCCGCCCGTGCCGTCCGACCCTCGAAGAGACATGTTCCTTCCTAGGAAAGGATCGGGCGATGGAAGTCAGCGCTTCAACCACCCTAGACATGACTACTGCCACGACGTATAAGCATGCTCGCGCCTAAGCCAATACAAGACGATGTATAGGAGTTGAATTCTAGAAATGTACACACCATCATCACCAAAGTACCCCGTAACAAGACGGCTCGAGGCCACGCCAGTACGGAAGCCTCGAGTAGGCTAGCGCCATACCCCTATCGAGGCTTATTCTAATGCCTACACCCTGTAACCTAGGTCTCCCCTTGGAACTATAAAAGGGGATACTGAGGATGACACGAGAGGAGAGATATACAACACAACTCACAGAGCACAATTCTCACACACCACCATCGGCTAGGACTTAGGACTCTTAGCCACAACCACTTGTATTCACCCCTGTACAAGCACTTAGGTGCAAGATAATACAAAGTCTCCCCCCCCCCGCTGGATGTAGGGCCTTCTCTTGCCCAAACCAGGATAAATCTTTGTGTCATTTTTGTATCACCATCTGGAAAAGGGAGCACGCACACAAATTCACTCGTTGGTGTCACCCCCAGGGGCAAAACACCGACACCTCTTAATAGTATGAATTTTCCTATACTCAAAGTTAAACACAAATGAATTAAAACCTCCAATAAGCTTAGTAAAGCCTTCCTTTCAGATTAGAATTACGACCGGTACGAGTAGATCATTACAATACCAGCATAGCAACACCATGAACCAAGATCAGAGACTCATCTAAAACCACACATATCTCTATATGTACCTAATCAGACCTATAACAAAGTAGCAACAGCTCTGATACCACTGAAGGATTATGAGGATGCTACTCTAGCTAGAAAAACAAAATTTCAAACTCATAAACTAGGATCAACTGCTAGTTATAGATAATAGGATTATCACTAGATGTGTATAGGTGCAGCGGAAGTGACTAGGTAGTAGCAGTGTCGTGCAGTTGCGTGGTAGTCCATCACATCAATCCCTCTTGTGCGGTTCGTCCTTATGCTCTAGATGCAGCACCTCCGAGGTATTCCACACGTGCGGGGAAGAAGCATTGTGCCTCTAGACTACTAGGTCCACGAGGAGCAACAGGCGCAGGCGTGGGTGAGTAGTGGTGGTGGCTGAAAGCCCTAGTTTGGTTTTGGATAATTGATGAAACCCTAGTACTAACCTCTATACTAAGTGTGTGTAGACTTAATGAGGTTGGTACATGCCAAGTAATGGAGCAAGAGATGATCATGGTGATGATGGTGATGACCACAAGATGATCAAGTGCTCAACTTGGAAAAGAAGAAAGAGAAAAACAAAACCCTATGGAGATCAAGGCAAAGGTATTGCTTAGGGTTTTGGTTTTGGTGATCAAGACACCATAGAGGGTGTGATCACATTTAGGATAGATAGCCGTACTATAAAGAGGGGAATTCTTTGGCAAAGCGGTTATCAAGTGCCACTAGGTGTCATTGTTCATGTGCATGCATTTAGAACCTAGTGAGCTAACTTATCTCCTTCAAAGAAAATGTTTGTGAAAATGCTAACACACGTGCACTTGTTGGTACACACGTTGTGGTGTTGGCACACTTTGAGAAGGAGGTGGAGTTTGAAGGGTAGAGAGAGGATGGGTTCCTCTCTCCCTCCTGCCGAGCTTGCGAGGCGGGATTCGGCGCTTTTGAGAAAATGAAGTGCATATTTTCTATTGCGCCGGTGGGAAATTTGGAGAAGTCGCGGGAGTGTTTCTCACTGAGGAACACTCACCGGACGCTGACTCAGAAGCACCGGACGCTGTTCCTGTGCGTCCGGTGAGCAGCCAGCCTGACTTGGTTAGGGTTAGGCACCGGATGATAGGCACCGGACGCAGCTTGGAGCGTCTGGTGGTGTGCGTCCGGTGTGAGGAGGTTTTGCAAACCTCTCTGTGCATGAGTCCGGTGAGCACCGGACGCTCAGGGTGCGTCCGATGGCTCGCGTCCAGTGACCTTGCGAGTTTGCGAAGCTGTCTGCGCATGAGTCCGATGTGCACCGGACGCGTCCGGTGCCAACCTGCTCAGCGTCCGGTGCTCTGCAGGTTACCGTTAGACTCTGACACGCGGCTGACGTTGGAGCACTGGACGCTGGTGTTGAGCGTCCGGTGACCCCGTATTTCGCCCAGTAAAAGAGCCAATGGATCTATTTGTTTGAAGGGCTATAAATACGTGTTTGGCCGGCTTGGGGCTTACTCTTGGCATTCTAACATACTTAACATCCTTGTGAGCCTAAGCAAACACCTCCCACTCATCTCCTTCATAGATTTTACATCTTTGTGAGATTGGGAGTGATTCCAAGTGCATTTGCTTGAGTGATTGCATCTAGTGGCACTTGGGGATCGTTCTAGCTGCGGTTTTCTTGTTACTCTTGGTGGTTGCCGCCACCTAGACGGCTTGGAGCAGCGGAGGAGCTTTGGCACGAGTTGGTGATTGTTCGTGGCCATCTCCCGGTGATTGTGAGGGGTCTTGTACCTTCCCCAGCGGAGAGCCGAAAGGTAACTCTAGTGGATTGCTCGTGTCATTGAGCTACCTCACTTGTGGGTAGGTTCTTGTGGTGTCCTAGTGAGGACGAGGTTCGTGCTACACCTCTTAGCCACCGAACCACCAAGTGTTGGTCGACACAACGGGGACGTAGCGTGCCGGCAAGCACGTGAACCTCGGGAGAAAAATCGGTGTCTCAATTGTGTTTGATTGGCATTCTCCCGGTGCTTGATTGTTTATATTGGTGATTGGTTCATCCCCTACACGGCGGTATAAATATCTCATCTTATCTTTACTTACCGCAAACTAGTGTAATTAGTTTAGTTGCTTACTTTGACTTGTGTAGCTTAGTTCTCTAGTGTAACTTGTAGAGACTTAGTTCTTGTGTGCATAGAGATCTTAGCAACTAGAATTGTTGGGTAGGTGGCTTGCAAACACCCCTTTAGAGCTAGAGCAAAAAGCTTCGCTTTGTTTTTTACTAACCTTTTGCTCTAGTGAGTTTGTAGAATTTTTCAATAGGCTATTCACCCCCCCTCTAGCCATATTAGGACCTTTCAGTGGCCAAATGACGTGTATCAACCCTAGCCACCCCCACCCTCTCTTTTATAGGCGTCCCCTAATCAGCCCTGAGTTGGAGGCCCAATTAGAAAAGCCTAAGCCTTGTCTAATTCGGGTCCAACCTAAATTAGGCTTCCAGCCCCTTAAGCGTGTGACTCTATGGGTTCACGTACATCTAGACATGAGCCGAGTACTCCTACTTGCCCAATAGTTGATAGTGGCCTCTAGCAAGGCGTGACAACTCGTTATTCCCTTGCCACACGATATTTGGTCCAACTCGTGGGTTAACACTTAACCCAAGCACGGTCATGCATTTGTTGATCCAATCACTTGAGTGATCCAGTGATATCTCTCTCG
The DNA here is from genome assembly GCF_000003195.3 of Sorghum bicolor. NCBI lineage: Eukaryota > Viridiplantae > Streptophyta > Magnoliopsida > Poales > Poaceae > Sorghum > Sorghum bicolor. The sequence continues at coordinate 25,447,028 of NC_012874.2, forward strand.
CATAGAGAGGAGCAAGTTTCATCTTGATTATCTATGTCTCACAGCATGTTTTCCGACAAACCCGAAGACCACCTTTATAACTACCCTTTACGGAGTAGCGTTTTAATATTCTCTAAGTAGGTCATTTCACATCTTGAGAACATACAACAATCTTAGGTCTAAGGACATAATGTACATGATGCACAAAGAGATAATAAGAACATATCATGTTGGGTTAGTCTAGCCCCATGTCATACATGTGCCCACATTATTAGTTTGACATCTCTATGTCTATGACTTGTGAAACATAGTCATCAACTAATACATGTGCTAATCTAATATTCATGTGTGTCCTCATATGAACTCTGATCAGGGACAACTTTAGAATAACCATACAAGTAAAAGAGTTTCATAAACAATTCATATAATTATCAATCTATACAAGTTTGTCTATAATGGATATTCATTGAACTCATAGTACATGTCATGGGTACAATCGTTATATCATCATCTCTATGATTACCTCTAGGGCATATTCCCAACACTTCTTATCATGGCTAGTCAAATAAGAGTAGTTAAAGGATACAATGGAGTATTTCTTTTTGCTTCTGCTGCCCTTGTCCTTGTTCTTGCTCTTCTTGTTCTTCTTGGAGGCATTATATGAGGCATCATCATCACCATCATCCGAGCTAGATGATAGTTCACTTGATGACGCATCATATGCTTTCTTTTCCTCCTTCTTGGTTCTTGCTGCCCCTCCTTTGGCCCACCCTTCTCTTTTACATCTTCTATCTTCTTTTCTCTTCTTCTTGGCCTCTAGCCTTTCTTCTTCCTTCTTCTTCTTTCTTGCTCTCCTCCTTTCTTCTCTTCTTTCTATTTTCTTAGAGTCAGTTGTTCCACCTCCATCCTTGAAGGTAATGTCGCTAGCTGTAGACAGTGACAACTCACTCTTGTCACTATCCACAAAACGTACTCTAGCTTCCATGGCCTCGACCTCATCCGGTTTTGCCCCCATCGAGGTTCCTCCGACTTCCATACTTCACGTGGTGAAGCGTATGCAAAGCAACCAGCTCTGATACCACTTGTAGGATCTTCAGTAGTCTAGCATGGCCTCGAGGGGGTGAATAGGCTTGTAAACTCAAAACTTCAACTTTTATTAGTTTCACCAGACAGGGTGGCACTGCGAGCCTACCAAGGCGGCACTACCGGCCTCTCACAAAGACAAACAAAATATATTCAAAAAGTACTTTAGGAAATTTAGATCGGGTAAATTTCCCAACTCTCTGCAAGTTAGTATTCATCAGAACAACCACCACAACCTGCAGGAGTACTACCATGAGGTAGATCGGGCTCAAACCCTAAAGCAACTCAACAACACAAGCAAACAATATGTAAATCAACGCACAAGGATTTATCACATGGTTCAGCGGTTGCCACAACAAGGTTGCGCTTACTCCACATTGTTGAGCTGCCCACACTAGGACTGACTTGCCACAAAGGCGTGTCCTTCCGTTGTTCTCCAACATGAGAGTTACCTCTTGAGGGACGGGTGATTTCTTAGCCACAAGATGAACTTACAAACTGCCCTTGGCTGCCACACAAGTGGATAAGCTCTAGGGCGACGCCTAGCTAGCTAGGAGCAAGCTCCAAGAGTAACAAACCCTAGGGCCACCGGCCAAACATGAATCAAATGCTCTTAGACTTTGGGAATCAGTGGATCTACTCTCCAATTGAGGTTTTCTACCATTTCTCTAAGAGAAATGGTGGTCGAAATCAAAGATTTGCTTGAGAGCTTGAGGAGCAACAATGGAAGGGAGAGAAAGAGGTGAGAACTAGTGTTCTGTAATGGTCTGAATGAAGGAAGACAAAGTGAATGGCTCAGGTGACCATTATGGTCAAGTGGGAAGGGTATTTAGACCCTGGTCTTCCAACTGTCAGATTAAGGGCGGCACTGCCGCCCTAACCAAACGAGCCAAGGAGTAGAATGAGAAGCATGCTGGCTTGGCTGAGGGTTGATGATGTAGATGAAGATTTGAGCATCTGGTTCATCATTTGATCAACAGACTTGGAGTCCCTCTTAATAGTATGGATTTTCCTATACTCAAAGTTAAACAAAAATGGATTAAAACCTCCAACAAGCTTAGGAAAGCCTTCCTTTCAGATTAGGGGTGAGCGACCTGTTCAACATCCTCCTTTAATAATTTTTAGCTTGTCATCTCAGTAAATCTCATTAGTCCTCTAATTTAGTGGTCATCAACACCAAAACCCACAATAGGTTTGATTTCCCTTACAATAATCCTAAACCCTTCGATCATCATCTGACGATCTTGAACCTAGTTGAACCACTTCACGTTCCCTGTGGAAATCATGATACCTAAAATACTCCTGGTAAGGCTACATTGACTACCGTACGCTTGTGGTATATCTATTTGCCACTTCTAGTGTCAACACGTGCGTCGGAACTGATGACATGTCAAAAGTGATTACGTGCGACTCTTGTTGCATGCCTACTCTCCATCCTATCATCATACTGATTCTGTTTCATGTAGGAGCAAGTGCCAAAAATAGCCTTCACCCATTGTCCTAACTTTAGGAAGCACTTCTTCTTCCTTCCATTCCTTCTGATGGCCTTGCTAGCACCCTCCTGACTATGATATGAGCTCTCTACTGCAGGAAGTGGGGTTGTTTTACCACCTTTTGTTTCACTTGTCCGATTTGGGCATTAGTATATCAGATATAAGTCGTTTGACATAAACTTCACAACACCAATTTTTTAGAAAAGACAAACTGGGACACTTACTAGTCCACATCTCATATGGTGTCTTAACTATATATTTAGATGGTACCCTATTTAATGTGAAAGCGGCTATTTCTAGAGCGTATCCCTAAAACAATAAAGGTAGGTCTGACTGGCTCATCATAGACTAAACCATGTCCAATAAAGTTTGATTATGTCGCTCGGACATGCCGTTCCTCTGAGGCGTTCCAGGCGGTGTATGTTGTGGAACAATTCCACAATACTTTCGATGATTGCTAAATCCGTGAGTCAAATATTCGCCTCCATGATCAGATCGCAAAACCATAACTTTCTTGCCATGTTGATTCTCTACCTCATCCTAAAATTCTTTGAACTTTTCAAATGTTTCATACTTATGCTTCATTAAATAGACATATCCATATCTACTAAAATCATCAGTAAAAGTTATGAAGTATTGGAATCCGCCTCTAGGCCTCTAGCTATTGTGCTCATTGGTCCACAGACATCAGGATGTACAAGTTCCAACAAGTCAGTCGCTCTCTCAAGAAATTGCTTAAATTATCTAGTGAAATCACCCCTCATGTCAAGAGATTGCTCTCTTGACTTGAGAACGAGGATAGGGTTGAAAGAGACTCGAACAACCTATGTGGCATCCTCAACAACATGGACATCGGCAAGCCTTGGTGGCAAGCTGAACCACGAGATGAACACCTTGTCTCTTGTGTTCTTGCTATTTATTTTGCTCTCTACTTTTTATTTATGATTCTAGGGTTTGGTCTCGATCTATAAATTAGTGGCTCTCTAAGGTCAAGGATTCACTTGGATAACTTTATCTTACCACTAGGAAGTGGGGTTGTAAGTTATTTTCACAAAGTTCATTTGAGCAGTGGTAGTTCATTTCCGTAACGTCGACCGTACTATCAGTTGCATCATCACTGCTAAAACGTCGAAAGTGCTAACATACGTTATCACTTGACAAATGTCTTTGAGTTGTATAGAAATTTTTAAATACGCTTATTCACCATCCCCCTCTAGGTGACATAAAGGTCCTTACAGTACCGCACCGACAAATACCAAAGATGCTTATAAGGATGATAGCAGCATATCTTTCATAGAGTTTTCACGTGGACTAAGGGTTATGTACTTATGTTATGGCAATCAATATCTTCTGCATTATGCTTGATTCATGTGGCGTTTACCCTTAGTAGATTAACAGAATAGCACATGCTAGTTAAAGTTATTACATCTAGATCTTATGTTACTGTAAACGGAAATACTTGGACCCGTGCGTCCGACCTGTGGACACGCGTCGGACGTACATCCACGACTCCCATCGGTCTTATCCGCTCGTGAGCGACAGACTTCCGTTTCGCTTATTTCTCCTCGTTATTTCCGCTTCGCTTCTTCCTCCCCCGCTCCTCCACTTTGCTCTGCTCGCCCGCGCCGTGCCTCCCTCCACGCCCTTCACATCAGCAAGTCGCCCCTCCCTTCCTCCCCTCCCCTCACTCCCTCCCTCTCTCCCTTCCTCCTCTACGACCTCCACGGCCTCCATGCCACCAGAGTTGGGGCAACAACGATGGCTTCTAGCGAGCAGTTCGTGTTCCCTCCCTCGCTTCGCGACCTCTATAGGGGCAGCAGGCGGCGTCTTTTGGCGAGGTAGGTGGGGGTCCTCGTCTGGATCTTAGCCTTCTTCTTCGTCATCCTTCTCCTCTCTCTAGACCAAGCTCTCCTTTTCATTCTCCTTGTCCTCGTCCTCGTCCTACTCCATCTCTGGGTCTGGATCTAATGGATGATGCGGTGGCTAGAGCTCTAGTGAGATCTCAGGGGTAGATCTCGTCGTTGTTGGAATAGTTCTTTTTTAATGTTGCAACAGATGATTTGGAATGTTTTTGCAATGGCATTTTTTCATTGTTGCACCATACTTTTTCTGACGTTGCATTAGATGTTTTTTGGATGTTGAAATAGCTTTTGTCGTATATTGAAACAGTTTTTCCCCGTTGTTGCAGCTGATTTTTTGTGTTTGTTTCATTAGATATTCTTTCGATGTTGAAATAACTGTTTTGTTTTTTGTTGTTTGTAATAGATTTTTTCGTGTTGTTTTATTGGACATTTTTTCGATGCTGAAACAGCTTTTTTTTTTTGTTATTGCAACTGGTTGGCAGGCTATGGGGGCGAGCTGATGGCAGGGTGGAGGTGCTAGGGGCCGACGAGGTTGGGGTGAGCGGATCCAAGCATGTGGAGGGTGGGGACATGTCCCTTGAGGGGGGCAACGGAGGAAGAGCAGTCTTCTTACTTTTCTTTTTTCATCTTTTTTTCCAGGCAAGGGCGGGACGTGCGGGTGCAATGCTAGTGTCCGCGGCACCGTCCAATGGATTGGTTTTCCATCGGACGTCCGAACGCCAGCACTTCCGTACTGTAAACACAATAAAAAACCGTAAGTGCACACTATGCAAGTTAATTTATGGCTTTTCCAGAACTCACGTGTCCGCCTCAGAAGCTGGTTTGCCATGCGTTATGGTTGCTGCGAATTTTGTTCTAGCCAACACCAAAACAAATGTCGTTCGACCAGACAGTAGAACCAATGATTTCGGGTTTAATATATCTGTCGCTATCTGCTATACGAGTACACTGATGCAGCGACCGTACAATGTTTCCACAAATGTAAAACATCACAATTTAGCGATAATTTTTGCCACTATAAACTCAACACTTGATTCCTCAACAAGCCTGTTGAGGCATTTGTTTCAGGTGTCTCCAACTTAGATTGTCTGATAAAGTGGTGCTGTCGTCCAGGCCCCGCCACGCCACAACTTATTTTCTGTCATCGCCTCCAAACTCTGTCGAGTTCCCATTCCAGAAAACATTTCTTTCATCAGATGGACCATGATCCTCGTTCCCCAGAGTGTGGATATTGGCACCGAATGGTCTGGAGCGCCTTCGCAGCATGTTTGCAGAGTCTGCATCAGTCACTTCATGGCCTCTATTGCCAACAAGAGGCCGTGGCTCACTCCATGGACCAGATCCATGTCCTGTTTCAGTGATGTAGAGGTAATTGCACTGATTAGAAATTACAGAAGTACAAAAATGTTAACTGAAAATGCCAATACACTTCTGTCGCTGACTAGAAATAAAATTAAATAAGAAAACATACTAAGCTGGTGCATGCCTTCATTTGACTGTAGCTCTGGATTTGATGAGTTGGTATTTCCCCTCAGGTAGGAGAGTGGATTAGCATAAGACAGCACGGTTCTCAGGTAACCAAAGTATACCCCCACACCTGAATTGCCACCCACATCATAAGATGCTGATGACTGAGGCCTTGATACCTGACCAAACTGCCGATGTGGAACAACAATCATTGCATGACGGTTTTGAATACCCAAGTCAGATAGCGTTGCTTCCATATCTGGACAAGATTTGTTGACAATTTAACTAGATATTAAAAACTTCAGCATCCAGAAAAAAGATAAAAAATACAAGGGCAATGGTCATCATGCAAAACCAAAATACAGAAAAGAAAGAAACAAATTGTGGTACGTCAGTACAAGAAATGCAACTTCAGCATGCACACAACACTGTGCTAAAGGGCAGGGGGGAAAAATAGACAGTTCTGGTACTCCTTTTATTTCTTCAAGGTTCAACTGCGGTGTAGTCTGGTTTTGAAAACTGTGGTAAACGGCAAGGGGAAAAATAGACATATAGTTATATTAGAAATATTTGGGTTTTAGAAAGACACAAGGTGTTTGGATGACACAAATTGTGTTTTAAAAACCATGATATTGCAAAAAGTGTAGCCTTTTTTGAGCTTTAAAAACTCCCGTCAGGACCTCCTTTGTTGAAACAGTGGCATTGCATGCCTATAGCTTCTAAACAGCAATTTATTGAAATGATGGTGTTTTAGAAAAGCAAGTTAAGGGTTGATAAACCTTCAAGGAAAGGCTAAACGCTGCAATTTTAGGGGGCTTTGACTTTGTGGCTCCCGTAGAAAGAAATGTCTTTTTGAGGGTGTATCTGCTCTCATGGAGGCCCATGGGTTTTTCAGAGAGGAGATGAACATGTGGTGCTTGCCTGGAGCTAAAAAGCTTCAGGAGTTGGGCAAAATTGTCATGGCTTAGCATTAACTTGATTAGTCCTCCATTCCCTCTCTTTAATACTCCCTCCATTCCAAATTATAAGTCATTCTAAGAATCTTGGAGAGTCAAACCATATCAAGTTTGACCAAAATAATAGAAAGAATTATAAAGATTTTTTATATCAAATAGATGTACTATGAAAATATAATTAATGAAGAATCACATGATACTTAGTTGATATCATAAATGTTATTATCTTAACATATAAACCAGTGGCAGAGGCCACAGCCGATTGTGGCAGTAGCCAGCTGGCCGGTTGCAGCTGCGGTATGCCGCGGTAGGACTGCATGTCGGCGATGGAACGAGCGAGATTGGTCATGGCCGCAGTCAACTGATCTGGCGTCATCGGTAAGGAAGTGACCGGCAGCAGCTCATTGTAACCTGGCATCTCTGATACCAGATTGTGTGGCAGCTAGGATTGAGAAGGTTGAGATGGGGAAGCAGCGACGGTCACCCCAAAGCTCACTGTTAGCAATAGGTGCCCTAATGGGCTGTTATGGGCTGGTGCGGTTAAGCACCTTAGGGATTAAGATAGATTGATAAGGCAAGGATCACCGTTGATTGGGTGTTTCTATAAACCCTTAGATCCTTGCCTCTTCAATCAATCAATGAATCCCGAGACTAATTGCTCTCATGGTATCAGCTTAGGTTTAGCCTTCCGTTTCCGCTGCACCTTCCTTGCGTGCGTCGGCTGCCTGCTGTGCCGCCCTTCTCTTCCTGCGCGTCGGCCCTTGCCGTGCTGCGCCCCTCACCACCGCGCGCAACCCCTCGCCGTGCTGCGCCCCGCGCGCAGGCCCTCATCCGCGCGCCACCATGGCTTCCTCTCCGCCCACCCCCAAAGGCACCAAAGACGCCTCCCTCACCGACGAGATCGTCCAGGAGCAGGCGACCGACGCCGCCGCCACCACCCAGCGCCTGGAACGCGAACGCGACCGCCAGGCCACGCGCTACACTGCCCTGGCTCGCGCCCTCGAAGCCGAGCGGCAGGCTGCAGTCGCTGCCAAGGAGCGGGACGAGGCGGCCCAACGCGCCAGCGCGGCTCTCGCGCGTGCTGCCATGGAGCGGGCAGCCGCCGACACCACCATTGCGCCCGAACCTTCGGGAGGAGCCCCTGAGTCGCTGGAGGAACCCCTGCGCCAACTGATCTTCGTGCAGCCATGCTTCACCACGAAGCCGTGGCCCTGCTTCAACTCCACTCCCATGCTGTCACCATCAGCAACATCCAGAACCACGTCACCACCATCCTCGATGTCGACTCCGGCAACTTCAACCGCTGGTGCGACCAGTTTCTACTCATCCTCAGCAAGTTCTCTCTCCAGGGCAATGTTCGCGAAGACGCTCCAGTCCCGATATCTCCTGATTGAGCCCCGATGGACTGCGTCGTCAAGTCCTGGATCGTCGCCACGATCACGGATGACCTGGGCGAGATCATCCGTGCTCAGGGCTCTACAGCAAGGCACGCTTGGCTTGCCGTCGAGTCGCAATTTCTCGGCAACCGCGAGGCTCGCTCCATTCAGTTGGAGACGCGTTTTCTCAACTTCGTCCAAGGCGACCTCTCCGTCACCGAGTACTGCCGCCAGCTGAAGAAGATGGCCGATGACCTCACGGCCCTCGGCGAGGTGATCACCGATCGCACCCTCGTCCTCAACGTCATCCGCGGCCTCAACGAGCGTTTTGCTCACGTCGGCACGCTTCTCCGTCGAGCCAAGCCTTTCCCGACGTTCCTGGAGACTCTTGAGACCTCATCCTCGAGGAACTCACCATGGGACATCGCAAGGAGGCCCCTGCCACTGCCCTCGCCGCCTCCACCCCTCCCACCATAGCACCGCCACCTTCTGCAGGTACTGGAGGCACTGGAGGGGGCTCCAAAGCCTCAAACAGCCGCCGCAGCAAGCGCGGTGGCGGCGGCAAAGGACAAGGCAGCAGCAGCACTTCAGGACAGGGCTATCGCCCTCCTGGTGGTGCCACACAGCAACAGCACGCTACTAGCCAGCAGCAGCCGGCTGGGGAAGGGCGCCCTTGGCCCAGCTTCTACAATCCCTGGTCTGGCACCATCCAGATGTGGCCAGCAGGTCCTCGTCTGCCACCGGTACCCATCCCGGTGCCCCCTCATCTCCAGGCGCAGCTTCAGGCTCAGCAGTAGGCGCAGCACCAGGTACAGCAGCAGGCCCTGTTTGCTCAGCAACAGCAGCAGGCGCTTGTTGCTCACCAGCAACCCGCTGGTCAGTGGGCTGCTCCGGGGTTTTACAACCCTATGACAGGCCTGCCTTCCTGGGACCCGACGGACCTCGCCGCTGCCTTCAGCATGACACGCTGACCCCTCCTTCGACCAACGAGTGGTATTTCGACTCAGGTGCTACTTCACATATGACATCTCAGCCCTCCTCACTTTTCACATATTCTTCTTCCGCGGTACCCTCACCCTTCATCTATTATTGTCGGTAATGGCTCTCTTATTCCTGTCACTGCCACTGGCTCCATAGAGTTATCATCCAAATTACATCTTAATAATGTCCTTGTATCACCACAAATTATTAAGAATCTTATCTCTGTTCGCCATTTTACTATTGACAATAATTGCTCTGTTGAGTTTGACCCCGCTGGTTGTTCTGTGAAGGTTCTTCCGTCTCGGAAAGAGATCGTCAGGTGCAATAGCTCTGGGCTGTTGTACCCACTTCGTCTTCCACCAGCACTCTCCTTTGCCGCTCAGGGATCTTCTCCACTGTGGCATCGGCGTCTTGGGCATCCTGGCCACGAGGCTCTGTCAAAGCTAGTGTCTAGTCTTTCACTCCCTATTCAAGATTGTTCATATTTATGTCATGCGTGTCAACTCGGGCGACATGTTCGTCTGCCCTTTCATTTGTCCACCTCCCGTGCGTCTAGCAAGTTTGATCTTATTCATTGTGATTTATGGACCTCTCCAGTTATCAGTATTTCTGGTTATAAATATTATTTGGTCATTCTCGATGATTCCACTCATTATTTGTGGACATTTCCTTTACGCCTTAAATCTTGACACTTTCAGCACGCTCGCTCAATTCATCGCCCACGTCTCCACTCCGCTAGCTCAATTCATCACCCACGTCTCCACTCAGTTTGGCGCCCGCGTAAAAGCGGTACAGTGCAACAACGGGAGAGAGTTTGACAACTCTAGTACCCGCCACTTCTTCCTCACCCAGGGCATTCACCTTCGCATGTCTTGCCCTTACACCTCGCCTCAAAACGGTAAAGCTGAACGCGTTATTCGGTCTATCAATAATGTTGTTCGCTCCCTGCTATTTCAGGCGTCCATGCCTCCCTCCTACTAGGTGGAGGCTCTCTCCACGCCGACTGTCCTGCTCAACATATTGCCCACCAAGACTCTAGAACTCTCCACTCCTCATCTTGCCTTATTTGGCAAACCACCCACATATGATCTTCTACGAGTCTTCGGTTGCAAATGTTATCCCAGCATGTCTGCCACTGCTCCTCACAAGCTTGCCCCCAGGTCTGTCCTGTGTCTTCCTAGGCTACTCAGCTCATCATAAAGGGTACCGCTGCCTTTATCATCTAATAGTCATCATTTCCCGGCACGTCGTCTTCGATGAAACGGCCTTCCCTTTCGCTGAGCGTCATGGTCCTAGTACTCCAGCAGATCATGAGTTTCTTGCCGATGACACTACTGATGTTGTGCCCGTTCCTATTGGACCGTCGCATAAGTGTTTGCCTGCAGGAACTTCTCCCCGCACCCCCGACGCCGCCTGCACCCCTGCCGGTCCTCGTGAGGCTGTGCCTGGGGCGCGCCTGGAGTCTCCTGAGGATATTGAGGATCCTCCCACACCCACGCTCTACGTCCTCCCTGCGCTGCGGACGTCAGGGACATCCACCGCACCACGCGCGGCCCCCAGGAGTTCCCCTTCCGCGCCACGTGCGGCCCTGGACTTGCCCGACGCATCGTCACCCTCTGCACCGCCCACAGGCTCCCCGACACTTGTGCATGTGCCTCGCGGGCCGCCGCCAGGGTTCCCTCCTCTCCGGCCGGCTCGCGACTTTACATACGTCCACATGAGCCGCCCGCGTGAGCCAGCAGCCGCCCCGGCTGCTGCATCAACTGCTGCACCAGCAGCCCCTGGTGCACCGTCCGTCGCTGCTGCACCAGCAGCACCGCTGCACAAGGGTGCGGTTGCTGTTCCTCAAGCGGCCAACCAGCACCCCATGAGCACCCGGTCCAAGAGCGGCTACAAGATGCCCAGCTGCCCCGGCTGCTGCATCAACTGCTGCACCAGCAGCCCCTGGTGCACCGTCCGTCGCTGCTGCACCAGCAGCACCGCTGTCCACCGCTGCACCAGCAGCACCGCTACCCAAGGGTGCGGTTGCTGTTCCTCCAGCGGCCAACCAGCACCCCATGAGGACCCGGTCCAAGAGCGGCTACAAGATGCCCGCCCTCTACCACGCCGTGCCTCTCTCCGGTGCCGAAGACCTTCCGTAGCGCTCAGTCTGACCCCAGTTGGCGAGCCGCTATGGAGGAAGAACACTGTGCTCTCCTACAGAACCACACCTAGGATCTCGTGCCTCGTCCTCCTCAGGCCAACGTTGTCACTGGGAAGTGGATCTTCAAGCACAAACTTCAGTCGAATGGCTCCCTCGAGCGGTACAAGGCACGTTGGGTTCTTCGTGGTTGTACCCAACGGCCTGGTGTGGACTTTGATGAGACCTTCAGCCCTGTGGTGAAACCTGCTACTGTCCGCACGGTGCTCTCCTTAGCGCTCACTCGTCACTGGCCCATTCACCAACTGGATGTGAAGAACGCCTTTCTTCATGGGACTTTGACTGAGACAGTGTACTCTCATCAACCGTCTGGGTTCGAAGATCGAGCTCATCCAGATTATGTCTATCTCTTGAAGAAGTCGCTCTATGGCCTGTAGCAGGCTCCTCATGCTTGGTACAGTCGGATGGCTACTTGCTGTCTATTGGGTTTGTCGAAGCCAAATCAGACACCTCACTCTTCATCTACCAGCGTGGATCAAACACGGCCTATCTGTTGCTCTATGTCGATGATATTGTACTCACAACCTCGTCGTCAGTCTTTCTTAGGCGGCCATGAAAGATCTTGGTGAACTACATCACTTTCTCGGTATGCATGTTCAGCGGCGTGGTGATGGACTACTACTCTCACAGCGACAGTACATGTTGGACCTCTTAGATCGCGCCGGGATGGCTGAGTGCAAGCCGTGCTCTACACCAGTTGACACCAACTCCAAGGTTGCTGCAGCTGAGGGGGCCCCTGTGTCTGATGCAACAGACTTTCGCAGTCTTGCTGGAGCTCTTCAGTACTTGACGTTCACTCGCCCAGATATTGCATATGCAGTTCAGCAGGTCTGCCTTCACATGCATGACCCTCGAGAGCCTCACCTTGCTGCTCTGAAGCATATTCTTCGCTATGTTCGGGGCACACTTCACCTCGGTCTACTGCTGCGACCGACTACTTCGGCTGATCTTGTTGTTTACAACGACGCTGATTGGGCTGGCTGTCTAGCTGTCCTGACACTCGCAGATCCACCTCGGGTTATGCAGTGTTCCTTGGTGATAACCTTGTTTTCTGGTCTTCCAAGCGCCACAATACAGTATCAAGGTCAAGTGCTGAAGCCGAGTATCGCGCAGTAGCAAATGGAGTTGCAGAGGCTACCTGGCTACGTCAGCTTCTCTTGGAACTACATGCCCCGCTTAGGCGCGCCACACTGGTGTACTGCGACAACATCAGTGTTGTCTACATGACCTCCAATCCAGTGCAACATCAGCACACCAAGCACATTGAGATTGATCTTCACTTCGTCCGGGAGCGAGTCGCCATTGGTGATCTACGAGTTCTGCATGTTCCTACTTCATCGCAGTATGCTAATATCTTCACCAAGGGACTGCCTACCTCTGTGTTCACGGAGTTTAGGTCCAGTCTAAAGTGCAAAGTGACTGACGTTTTGACTGTGGGGGAGTGTTAGCAATAGGCGCCCTAATGGGCTGTTATGGGCTGGTGCGGTTAAGCACCTTAGGGATTAAGATAGATTGACAAGGCAAGGATCACCGTTGATTGGGTGTTTCTATAAACCCTTAGGGATCCTTGCCATATAATGTACCCCTGTACCTCTTCAATCAATCAATCCCGAGACTAATTGCTCTCACACCGGCGCCATTGTCCTTCATGGTGGGCCAAGCCTCCAGCACCCATTCAATGATGGGATCTTCTATAAGGGCGTCGACGTCCGGCAGATCCAAGATGCAAGCGAGAAATCACATCAGATCGAGCAGCCGACGCGGAAGATGCTTACCCACCAGGAGTGGGCGGCGGTGCGACTGCAAGCTACGCGTGGCCTCCTAGCGCGTCAGCGGGTGACGCACGATCTGCAGCTGATTTAGCCCTGCACCCCTTCACAGTTCCTCCAAGTTGCTCGTTGCCGCGCGGAAGACCTCGATCATGTTCGCTACATCGGAGATCTTAGGCACGCAGTTGCCCCCACGGGCGATGGAATGTTGTTTTCCACGTTGGTGGCGAACTAGTTTTCGCAAACGGTAGGAAAGACACTCCCCTCCTTGTCGTTCTCCATCAAAAGCCCTCGACTCTCCTCTCTGCGATGTAGACCAGCAGCCATGCGGCGGGGAGAAGGCATGGGATCACCGATGGGAGTGCACTGCCTAGCGCTTCCTCATTCCGCGACTGGCCACCACGAGGGCGTCTTCGCTGGTCTCTGTTGCGACCACTTCCAAGTGGCTATACACGTGAATCCCTTTCATCCAGATGGTGTCTATGGGATCCAAGAGGTTGTACATGTGCATGTCTGTTTAGGAGTTAGAGGTTGAGAATAATGAAATAAGCCGAGATGTCAAAGGCTTGTTTTTAGTTATTAGGTTTTTGTCGAGTCAAGTCATCGTTATAGGTTGGTTAGATTGCAACTCGAGGACGAGCTGCATGTCCAGGTGGGGTGTAGTGTTAGAGTATGTCAGGGGCATATTAGGTTAATTAGAGATAAGAGTCGCTTGCTTAGGGGTCAACTAGACCTTGCTTGGGAGTAAGCAAACCTCTCTATATAAAAAGAGATGTATCAATCTAATCAAGCAAGAACTAAGGAAAACCCTCTCCTCTTGCCCGGCAAGGCCACCAGCCGACCTTCTCTCTACCTCGCAGGCCTAACCGCCTCTGTGGGTACTGTAGCGTGCCAACAGCCGCTGCTTCCCCATCTCAGCCCCCTCAACCCTAGCTGCCACATAATAATCCATGTCAGGTTACAATGAGCTGCTGCCAGTCACTTCCTCACCGATGACGCCAGATCAGTTGACTGCGGTCATCACCGATCTCGCTCGTTCAGTCACCAAAATCCTATCTTACCTCGGCATACCGCCGCTGTAACCAGCCAGCTGGCCACTGCCACAATTGATCGTGGCCTCTCTGCCACCAGTTGTCCCCTACGGGATGCCCGGATACAGGATGACGACGTTTTTGTTCCAGGGCATGCAGACGACCGCCCCAGTTCTCATCCACCTGCTGCAGATGTCGCCTTCAACTTCGGTGGTTCTGTCTTATGCTTTGGCATTGACGATGGGGCCAATGTACACGATGGTGAGCGACTTAGCGGCCACGACGACGATCGCCCCAAAGCCCACCACCGACACCATTGTCCTTCATGGTGGTGATACGGCATTGCCGCTGAGGGGTGTGCAGGGGAGATTAGAGAAGAAGGTGAGACCGAATTGGAACGAAGAGGATAGCAAGGCAATGGCGCGGTGGGGAATTCGTCGGCGGCAGCGGCAGATTCGCGCGCAGCCACCGTCGAAGATGAACCCCACCCGCTAGGGAGGTTCTAGTCTTCTTCGATAAATCCTGATTACAATCCTAAGTGCTACCTTTATAGTCCAGGTGCACTTCCAAACCAAAAGGCTAATAAGATCCTAAAAATCCTCCCCTTTATTCCCTTTCTAAAACTGACCGGCAACTCAGCCACTGCTGTTAGCCTTGGTCTGTCTAGCCCGGCGCCTATAGTGGCGACCCACAAATGAGTCTATAACATTTCCCTCCTCCCCAACGACCAGCTCGTCCGCAAGTTGGAACAATGGGTAACGCTCCTTGAAGTCAGCAATGGGTTCCCTAGTAGCATCAGCAGCTGAACGACCATCCCACTGAACCAAGAGCTCCCAGCTGCCACGGTTGAGACAAGCCCGGACCACCTGTGCAGGCGTTGGAACCACCCGGCCACGGAGGATTCTGGTAATGGCGCTAGAGCAGCAGGCGGTGGTCCGTCATATTTCTTGAGCAAGGCGACATGGAACACATCATGTATGCGCGCCTTAGGAGGAAGCTGCAATCTGTAAGCCACAGCCCCAATCCGCTCAACGACCTGATAAGGGCCAAAATACCATGGACCAAGCTTTGAAGAGGTGGCAGCTGTAATGCCAACAGCAGTCCATTGGTGGAGACGAAGCAGCACCCAATCACCAGCAGAGAACTCCACATGCCGGTGTTTCTTGTTCTGATGTTCCCGCATTGTATCTTGGGCAAAAATGAGGCAGTCTTTAATTTCTGCCAAGAAGACATCACGGTCCTGGAGCTGTTGATCCACAGCAGCAACACGGGCGGCACCAGGAGTATATGACATCAAAGTTGGAGGTGCCCGGCCATAGACCACCTCAAAAGGCGTGGCCCGAAGAGCAGATTGGTACGAGGTGTTGAAGCAGAACTCTGCCCAAGGAAGCCACTGCAGCCAGGAGCGAGGATGGTCACCAGCAAGGCACCGCAGGTACATCACGATGATGCGGTTAGTGACCTCAGACTGGCCGTCTGTCTGTGGGTGGAAGGCCGAACCACGCAGGAGCTTTACACCAGCAAGCTTGAACAGTTCCTCCCAAAAGCGGCTGGTGAAGACCGTGGCACGATCGCTCACAATCGAACACGGAAAGCCATGAAGCCGGACGATGTTCTCGAAGAAAGCTCGAGTCACAGACTGCGGAGTAGGGGTGACTCAAGGCGACAAAAGGAGCCATCTTGGAGAAGCGGTCAACGATGGTCAGGATGACCGACTTCCCACCAACCCGAGGGAACCCTTCCACAAAGTCCATGGCGATGTCGCTCCAAACTTGAGATGGCACCAGCAGGGGCTGGAGAAGACCAGCCGGGTGGAGATGTTCAGTCTTATTGCGCTGACACACAGCGCAGCCATGAACGAAGGAGCGGACCAGCTGATGAAGCCGGCTGTTGTAGAAGGAAGACCGCAGCCGGTTGAGGGTTTTTGGAACACCCTCATGACCAGCCTCATGAGCATCATGGAGTTGTGGCCACAAACTGGAGCCCTCCGGAATGAAGACACGGCTGTTGTAGAGCAGTAAGCCGTCAACCAATGTCCAGCCAGTCGGCGCGGTACCAGCAGCAAGCTGTTGAAAAATGTTCTAGGCCGCTGGGTCATCCTGTAACTCTGCACGCAATGCTTCATAGTCAGTGAAGAGAGGCCCAGAGATGGACAGGACCGCCGCCTCCGCGTCCCGGTGGGCGAGCGCGTCCGCAACAGTGTTGAGCTTCCCAGCACGGTACTCAACGGTGAGGTCATAGCTGAACAGCTTAGACACCCATGTGTGCTGAGGAATGGTCGTCAAGCGCTGGTCGAGGAGGAACTTGAGGCTCCAATGATCGGTCCGGATGGTGAACGCCCGCCCCCAGAGATAAGGCCGGCAATGACAGACAGCCTTGACCAGCCCAAAGAGTTCGCGCTCATAAGCTAGCAACTTGGCATGGTGAGAGGCAACCGGCCGGCTGAAGAAGGCAATGGGGCCGTCGCCTTGATGCAGCACAGCGGCGAACCCAGTGCCGGACGCATCGCAGTCCACCACGAACCGCTTGGTGAAGTCCGGAAGCTGAAGTAGTGGTGCAGTGATCAACGCAGACTTGAGAGTGAGGAAGGCTGTGTCAGCCTCCACTGTCCAGGTGAAGCTCTCCCACTTGAGAAGAGCAGTCAACGGTGCTGCCACACTACTGTACCCGGCGATAAACTTCCTGTAGTAGCCGGTGAGGCCGAGGAAGCTGCGCAGTGCCCGAACCAAACGTGGTCGTGGCCATGCCTCCACCGCAGCAACCTTGTCAGCATCCATGGCAACCCCCTCGGCTGTGATAATGTGACCGAGGTAGGCCACAGATGGTTCGCTGATGGAACACTTGGAGAGCTTGGCGAAGAGGCGATGGTCGCGCATTTGCTGCAGCACAGCCTTGACATGCTATAAGTGCTCAGCCCATGTACGGCTGTAGATTAGGATATCATAAAAAAAACTAAGACAAAGTGGCAGAGGAACTGTTTCAGCATGTCATTCATGCGCCTAGAACGTCGAGGGCGCGTTGGTGAGGCCGAAGGGCATGACGAGGAACTCGATATGCCCGCGGTGCGTCCGGAAAGCCGTCTTGGCGATGTCGTCCGGGTGCATGCGCACGAGTGCAGCAACTCCTCCAGCACAGCGCGGGGGTCAGCGAGGGCAAGAGCAGCGACTCCCCGGCTGCGTACGCCGGTCCAGTGATGGGAGCGACCATTGTGCTAGAAGGACATCGCCAGAGCGCCGAAGTCCCAAATGATAGGGCCCAGCGTCCAAAGCCACTGGACACCAAGCACCAGGTCAAAGCCACCCAAGTCCAGCGTGAAGTAGCTGGACACCAAGCACCAGGTCAAAGCCACCCAAGTCCAGCGTGAAGTAGTCGATGGAGAAGGCCTCGCTGCCGATGATGACCGGGGTAGCGAGGCAGACGCCCGGGCTGCGCACCCGGTCACCGTTAGCCACCATGACGTTGAGGCCAGCACGCGGGGTGACAGTGAGACCCAGGCGCTGCGCAAGCGCGGAGTGAATGAACATCTGGGTGGAGACGGTATCCACCAGTGCACGCAACTATACGCCACCTACTGTCACCTGCAGCAACATAGAGTCAGCGGAGTTGAGTCCAGTGAGAGCATGGAGGGAGATCTCCAAGTCGGTGATGTCCCTGAGGGGGTCCAACTCGTCATCCCCCAGGTCCATGAGAAAGACGCCACCCCTAGCCGCACACTTGTGCTCCTTGCCGAACGGCTTGGGGCAGAAGTAGCATTGGCCGTTCTGCCGTTTTTCCTGCATCTCGGCCGCCGTGAGACGGCGAAAGCGAGGTCGTGACCCTTCGGCCTTGCCATCCGGGGCAGGGCCACCCGTGCTGGTGGTAGCACTGGCACGGCGAACCGACGGCTTCGACGCCGAGGAGCTGTTGACGGCGGAGGCCTCTAAATGTCGCTGCTCATACGCCCGAGCAAGGCTCATGGCCGGCTGTAGATTTGCAGGGTGCTGAAGCTCGACGTCGTGGGCGAGTGGCTGCCCCAGGCCGCCGGTGTAGAGGTCAATGGCCGTCTGCATGGAGAGATGATCGCAGCGCGCTAGCAGGGCCTGGAAGCGACGGGAGTACTCCTCCACGGAGCAAGTGCGCACCAAGGCTTTGATCTCGCCCACCGAGTTAGAGCGGATGGGCGGCCCGAAGCGAAGATTAACGAACTCGACGAACCAGGGCCAGGGTACCAAGCTGAAATCCCGCTCCATCTGATAATATCATTCTGTTGTTGTGCCATTCAGATAGAGGGACGCCATCCACACCTTCTCGTCCTCGGGAACACAGTGGCCACGGAAGTAGTTCTCTGATTTGTTGAGCCAGGTGAGGGGTTCAGACTCGCCATCAAAAGTGGGGAAGGGAATCTTCAATCTTGGGTGCCCGGTGGGGCTCGTGGTGGCGATCGAACGGGCAGCGTCCACCAATGTCGAAGGAGCGGTCGAAATCACGACCTCCCCGACGGAAGTCACGTCCGCTGTTGGGGAACTCGCGGCTGGCGAAGCCCCACATGCCGCGGTCGGTGTAGTCGCGTGGCCCGCGGTCAACGAAGCCGCCCCCATCGCGCGCGTCGTAGTCGCGCGGTTCGCGATCGCCGTAGCTGTAACACCCTAGGTGTTAAGCATGCACTTAGTCTCATCAAAGTCATGCATAAGCACTCTCATCAATCATAAGCATCAGGAGCATGTCATTCTTTTAAGAATATGGTTTTATGTGCATCATTTCATGTGCTTTAATTATGTTAAAAATGTGATGCTTGTTTCTAAAATTGTGAAATATTCAAATTAGGTTGCTTTATGTGTAAAAAGAATATTAGAACATTTTTGTGCAATTTTTGGAGCTATGGAATTTGAGAAATGGAATTTATACAAAATATCCAAAATAACTTTATTTAAAAACCTAGAACTAAGTTTTAATTTGTAATTCAAATTCTATTTAGAATTTGGTCTTACCTATTAAAGCAAAGTTGTAGAGCTTTTAGTTTGGCACCACTTTGCTTCTGGGTGAAGATGGTGAAAATAATTTGAAAATGGTCAAAATGCTTTTGGAAGAGGATTTAAGAAAAGAAAATTTAAAAAAAAAAATGGAAAAGGGAAAAGGGGGCGCTAGCAGGCCGCGGCCTCGCTTCTGGCCCACTGGCCGAAGCCGGCTCGGCCCGCCCGCGCTCTCCCCTCCCCCTTCCCCGCGCTCGTGCCCGCGTCCGCGCGCGGACGGCCTCGCCGCGACGCCGTGGCACGCCGGCAGGACTCGGCCGCCGCGTGGCGGGCATGCGGCAGCGAGGACGCGCCCCGGTCGGCCACCAAAGCGCCCCGGTCGCGCTCGCCTCCGCCCCTGCTCCCATTTGCGCCCATCAGCTCCCTCTCTCTCGCCCTCTCGCCCTCGCCCCGCACGCGCAGAGCGCCGCCGTCGCCATTGGAGCCCGAGCTCCGCCTCGGCTGTTCCTCCCCCGTGCGTGCGCCATTCTTCAATTAGTTCTTCCCCGAGCTTCGCCCTCGCTCCGCCGTTGCGGAACGCTCATCTGAGCGCTCGGTAAGGCACGGTGAGCCCCGCTCGCCCTCGCTTTCTTCTCCGGCGAGAGCTCCGCCGCCGCACGCGTGGTCCGCGCGTCTCCATGCCTTCCGGTGCTGCGTAGTTGGCGCATCGTGTTCGCCTTGGCACCGCGATGCTCGCAAGCCCCTCCAGCCACGCTCTACCGAGCCGGCGTCCCGTACCGACGATGAGCAGCGCCGCCGCTCCGCCATGGCCGGTGGCGAGCCTGCTCCGGTCCGTTTTAGGCCGCGCAAATGGGTGCGCTAGGTCCGCCGTGAGCCGTAGAGCGTGTAGAGCCGCTTGATTCGCCGACGGTGAGCTCCGGCTCGCCGGAGCTCCTCCCCCTCTGCGCTCTGACCAGCGGGCCCGGCTGGCAGGCGGGTCCGCTCGTCAGCGGCCGCGGGTGCACTGCACCGGGTGCACCTAGCATGTCTCGGGGTGGATTTGATTTGTTTTCAGAAAAATAATTTCCAAAAAATGATTGAAATGTTTAAAAATCCATATCTTGATGAATATAGCTTCAAAAATTGTGAAATAAATTTTGGTGTATTCCTTATTTCCAGATCTATAGCCTAGTATGTTTGCATGTCGTGACTAAGTAACTTTTCTGTGTAAGTATATTTAATCCATGTTTTTGTCAAACTTGGAAAATGCATAATAAACGAAATAGGGCTCTGAAAAATGTAAAATTTGTTTTGCTGGCTCTGCATGTGTGTTTAATCACTGAGAAAATATTGTTACATATTATTTGGTGTATAAATGAATTTATGGTAATTTAAATGCTTGCATGGCAGTACTTTATGATTTTTAATAATTAAATGGGTCATGCAATAAATCTGGAAAATTTTGTGGGTGTTTCTTATGATATTAGACAAATTGTAAAAATATGAAATCTGTTGTTTGACACTTATATCACAGTAGGGTGATTATACTTACTTTATTACTTAATCTTGTGATTTTTGTGGCTCAAAATAAGTAACCAAAAATTATGAAAAATTTTCATTAAACTTTATGCTTAGCTGGAAGTCTCCTGTAATTTTTGTGGAATTTATTGATGAACAGAATTGCATGTCATTTTTAATGGGCTTAGAAATGAATAAAGAAAACTATGAATGGTTGTATATATAGGTTGAATGGAATAAGTTGGGTTTGGTGTATCTTTGAAGCATCATGGAGGTTGCTGGTTGCATTTGAAAAAAAATAATTATAGAAGAGAATATAATAGATGTTTGATTTAATTGTTTATTCTTGGATGATGTTGACTACCTTGTAATAAGCATGACCAAGTGCATTACCTATGCATCATAACATGACTCCTTTGGTACTCTCTCATATAAGCATCCACTCGGGCATCTCGCACTCCACTCATGAGCATATATGCATCATACAGGCTCGCAGGAGAACGAGGTGGGACCCGAGGAACCCGAGGAGCTTCACGAGCAGGAACCTCCGGAAGCACAGGAACCCGGAGAGGAACTGAAGGAGTGTCCGGATCACCGACCCAGCACGTTTGAGAAAGGCAAGCCCCGGAGCATTCTAAGTCTCCCTATTCTCGCTAACTTATGTGATGCACTATACTTGTTCTACTACTGCATTTAAGTGGTAGGAGTTGCCTGATACCGTTGCTGCATATGTACTCCTTGTTATCCCTACTCGTTTATCTACCTTGTCCTATGTAGATAGGCGCGGAGTCTATGCTTAGCTTGCTTAGTCCGGTAGAAGTCGGGTGATGTCCTGTCACCTGCGAGATATAGGTGGATATCTGCTTGATTAAGCAGTGGTTGCTTGGGGAAAGAAATAACCAAGTGTGGAATGTAATTGGAGACCGGGCAGGGTCTTATGGTGGGTTTCCCATAGTGCCCCTGCCTGTGTCGATTAAGGACCGATTGTTGACGGCCCTCTTGTCATGTTGAACGCATGCCCCACACTTAGCTGGAAGGATAAGTCGTTCCGACCGCGAAGCCTGAACACTATCCGGGCCGGGAGTCGAGCCGCCATGCGCTGTATTGGTGATGGTTGAGGAGAACGACGAGGGCGCGGCGCGCAACCTTGGTATACCTTGGATACCTCGGTCGCCGGAACGGTCCTCGGGTACTGGCGGTGCCTGCCGAACCCGCGAATTGGTCCTGGATAGTGTAATACGGTGATCTGTAGCTCACTTGATCAGTGAGTGTGGTTTGTGTGGGGAATACCTCGCCAGCTGGTTAGAAATCGATTCGAATCGCCATCGCCCCTGGATAGTGAGCACTTGACATGAGCCCTGTCCTCGTAGTAAGGACTATGGAACACTTGGGTTATAATGAAACGGGTTTATGACTGCTATGATGAGGTACTATCATAGTCTCATACTTGCTTGTAATAGCACAGGAGCAAACCTAGATAATAGGTAATGATACTTTCAACTTGAGCAGATTAAAAGAAGAAAAAAATTTATGTAGGTTAGGGTAATAAAACCTTGTGGTCTTTGCAAAATGGTTGTCAGCTACCCCACTAAATAGCCTTCATGATCCTTGATGAGTCTTTATTTTAAGTTATGACGGGTAAGTCTAGCTGAGTACCTTCTCGTACTCAGGGTTCTACTCCCATGTTGTTTTGCAGATGGTCAAATGTACTATGGTTATTGCATCCTCTGTCTGTACCCAGCTATGGGTGATGACTAGACCAAGGGCGATGGTCACTTCGTCTCTTCTTTTGCTTTTGTGGGAATGACCGAACTATGACACTGTATCAGACTTATCGTGTGTGTTGTATTTTCGAACTATGAAGCTTCCGCTACTTGAAGAATTTGGTTTGTAATAACTTAAGTACTCCGATGTGTTTCATGAATGTTGTAATCTGGATGTACTTGTGGATGGCGGCCGCTAAACTTATTACGATCTTGGCTGTTATGCGATGTGTGGTTTGAAATCCTTCGAGATTTCACGGACTACCGGGATTATATGGGCTTAAGCGTGATGGTTCGACTATGCAAATGGTCACTATTAGGCTTAATCTCTTATAATTTGGTCGGTTCTGTTACAGTAGCCACCCCCGCCGCGCGTGTCGTAACCACGCATGCTGCGATCGTCGCAGCCGCGCGCGCGAGCCGCGCCCGTCGTAGTCGCGTCCGCCGCGGCTGTAAAAGTCGCGGTCGAAGCCACGCGAATCAAAGCCGCACGCAAATCGATCGCGGTCCCACGGCGCCTGGTCGCGGAATGTGGCCCACGCGCGGAATCGAACGCGTGGCGCGTGGCGTCGTCCTCGGGGCCGTCATCTTTGCCAGAGTCTTTGCCGGAGTCGTGGTTGCCTATCTCCACGCGCGCAAGGCGAGCATCAACAAGAAGAGGATAGCGAGGCACTGAGTTGAGGCGATTGTTGATGGTGGTGAGCTGGCCTAAGATGCGATCGAGCTTCGCGTCCATGGCTGCAGGATCGGTCACGGTGCCGGACATGGATGTCGATGCACCAGTAGAGGTCTCCGATACCAAATTGATACGGCGTTGCCGCTGAGGGGTGTGCAGGGGAGATTGGAGAAGAAGGTGAGACTGTGAATTGGAACGAAGAGGATAGCGAGGCAATTGCGCGGTGGGGAATTCATCAGCGGCAGCGGCAGAATCGCGCACAGCCACCGTCGAAGATGAACCCCACCCGCTAGGGAGGTTTTGTCGAGTCAAGTCATCGTTATAAGTTGGTTAGATTGCAGCTCGAGGAGGAGCTGCATGTCCAGGTGGGATGTAGTGTTAGAGTATGTCAGGGGCATATTAGACTAATTAGAGATAAGAGTCGCTTGCTTAGAGAAGTAAGCCTTGCTTAGGAGTCAAGTAAACCTCTCTACATAAGGAGAGGAGATGTATCGATCTAATCAAGCAAGAATCAAGAGGAAAACCCTTCCCTCTTGCTCGGCCATGGGTAAGGCCCCCGGCCGGCCATCTCCCTCCCTCACAGGCCTAGCCGCCGCCACAACATCCGGTGTGAACAGTACCCGCGAATACTGTAGCTCCGCGGGTACTGTAGCACACAAGCCGCTGCTTCCCCATCTCACCCCTTTCAATCCTAGCTGCCACAACAATGAAGAAGAAATACGTAGTGACGTCAACACAAACGATTTCTTCCAAAAATAATGATTCGTACCTTGTTCAGAGAAAACTCTTTTTGGATAAACCAGAGAAAGATCATATGAGCTAAGCTCATTGCCTTTGTTTTCATCCACAAAATTCTTCACTTTCCTTAAAACATCTTGTTTTGTTACTTTGATCTCCAGTCTATTTCCACTGGGCATACGAATACTAAGCTGAATATCATCTGACTTCACAAAAATAAGAGGTGGGGCAGATGTTGTTGCCTTGTCTTGTTCCACAAGTGACTGGGAAGAAACTCCTCTATTAGTGAGTGTACTAGGAGTATCCTCCAAGGAGACAGAAGTGTGACTTCCATCATTTTTGTTCTTTCTTTTCACTGATGCTGTAATGTATTCTCCTTTTGGATCTGCAGAACTGACCATATTTGACTTCCTTGAACTATCAACCAAATCACAACTAAATTCAGTACTTGTTGAACCTAGCTCCTCAACAGTTCTATCACCCGAGTCTGATTTTGACCCTTCTCTTTCATTAATCTCAAGAGGTTCCTGGTGCAGATAAGCAGTGTTTTATCACATTAACTTACGTACAGCATGGGGTGAAACACCCCAATAACAGAATACAGGCAAGAAAAGCAACTTACATAAAGGGTGGTGCTACTAGGAACTTGTGACACCAGATCAGTTGAATGGGCAACTCCACTGGCACCAAAAACATCTGGTGATTGACTGGATAAATCAGAAGGATTTTCTAAAGTAGAAGAGCTCCCTTGAGCTAGCAAAACAGTAGTAGCAGTATTCACAGATTCAACATTTCTTGAAGCAAGCGATGCTGTCAACAAGGTCGCCGCTGTCTCCTATAAAAATTTACAGGAACATATCTTTAGAACAGCACTACTGGTAGTCAAAAGGCCAACGAACAGACTAACACAATTCACATGGTATCTTTTCAAGAGCTCTAGTGACAGGCCAAATTCCTCAAAACTTTCATAAAGAAATAAAAGGCCATATTATTTTCTTTCCTCAAAGATATGATCTTAGTATGAGAAAGTACTCTGTAGTACCATGCTAGAACACATGATCACAGCTCAATGGTTACAGTTTCCACAACGGGATACCCAAACTTCATTACCATAAAGCAACGAAACTGAAGGAGAATATAATTGGTGGAATATTTGATATATTGCATTGGGCCTCATGGACTGATTATATAGGGTACAAAGGACTAACACCTTATGTGGGTACACAATATGGTACTATTCCTAGTTACTCTAACATCCCCCCGCAGTCATAGCGGGAGCGCTACAGACGGTAAGACTAGAGAAAAAGCTGATAAGCGAATGATACCATGAAGGAAAATATAATTGGTGGAGTGATATATTGCATTGGGCCTCATGGACTGATTATATAGGATACATAGAACTAACACCTTATGTGGGTATTGGTACTATTCCTATTTACTCTAACAGAAACTACCGCCACTTCAAGGTCAAACCAACTGAAGAACCACCTACTGTATACGAAACGAGCACAGCCTGAATGGTTACATTTGAGCAATGAAATACGAAAAGTCAGTAAGACTTGTCACTTGGAGTGGCCTAAATTCATAACAGAGATATAGGCCTATTTGTGTAGGCTGTACAGGTGGACCTAGAGCCAAACCCTCCAATTACTGTGGAAAATGCACTGATGTCCCAAACAATTTAAAGGAATTTGGTCTAGTTCCAGGCTTTGAACAAGCCCTCAATAGGTTCTTCTATACCATTATTATTAGATTATCTTAAACAAAGGTGTGTGTATCCGACAATGTCCATGCCCTAAACAATTATCAAAAGTGTGTTGTTAAGCCAATAAAACTACACACCCTCCATTTATGAAATAGACAAAGGATCAAATCAAACAGATTCAGAGAACTGCCGAACTAAACAGTACACAACCTCACTAAAGGCAGGCACTAGCATGCTATAGATGATCTCAAGTTGGTTCTCAAGCCTGCTGGTATCCATGATGCTACACTTACTGTGCTCTATTCGCGACTATTTTTTTCTCACTGAAATGAAACTATACTAAAATGAATCATGGAACCTAAACCTCAACTATAAGATATAAGACTAAGTGAGTCATGATTTTACGTTAAAGAAGATCCAGAAGGGCAAATCCCAAATAAGTTGGGTAAAGGAAAAAGGGAGAGCATGGTTCCATCAACAGAATTTGAAGGGTTCTCTGTAAAGTTCCAGAGGAAAGAGACAAATTGAAAGTACAGAAGGGCGGCAGGCAGTAGAATTTACAAGGACCCACTCACTACCAAATGGCAACAGCCAATGGCAGGATGGACATGAAATCATGCAAGGACACAACCCCCCCCCCCCCCCAAACCCCCTGTTAAATGGGGGTAAGATAGCCCCCAGGTATTGATTTAAGAAGACTTTCTCACGTAGGTCAAGAAAAACCCTGACTCCTGTAGCCCATGTGAGAACAACCACGACCAGGGCCAAGCCTCAGACCTATGCTTTGGCGTGGGACAGACGAGGGGAATTTTTTAACCAAACCTGATAATTCGCTCCAACAGGAAATTGAACCCAGGACCCGGGGAGTGCTACTCAAGCCACCTAACCAACTCAGCTGAGGCCCTTTCGCAGGACCTGAGAGCATGGGTAAGGCAGCCCACAATTCCATTTCCTGGACCCTACCTTGTTGGGGAGCCGGTACACCAGTGACAAGGTGTGCATGGCTCCCATATGCAAAAGATACCTATAGCTAGAAATTGCTGAGAATGTCACTCCAAAACTGACAACCCTGTGTGCCGCTTAATGTCCACTCAGCACCTTGCAACTTCCACCTCTGATGCTTGTTACTCCCTCGACTATCCAATTATGTTCTCAATTTCTCATTGTAGTAAGGTGGAATCTCTAATCCCTCTCCAATTGGTTTGACATTAATTGTCTCAATTAATTCTGTTAACATTGTTGGAATAAAAGTGAATTGCCCACCTCTCCCCATCAGCTTAAGCTTTTGGGTTGAACAGGTCGGTGCATGCTGTTAGAGTAAATAGGAATAGTACCACATTGTGTATCCACATAAGGTGTTAGTCCTATGTACCCTATATAATCAGCCCATGAGGCCCAATGCAATATATCAAATATTCCACCAATTATATTTTCCTTCATGGTATCATTCGCCTAGGTTTAGATTCTAACCCTAGCCGCCGCCGCTTCCACACTGCGCACCCCCGGGGAGAGGTCGATCTCCACCGGGGGCAGCGCCTCTCTTTAGGTGCCCGATCCTATTGATTCGGCTGCCGTCGTCATCGTCGCACAACAGATCAGGATCTCCCCTACGTCATCGCCAGGTTGCCGCCGCTGCCTTGTCCCCGGGCCCGTCGCCGGCTGTCGCCATCAACACCCGATCTTCATCGCATGGAGGCGGATGGATCTCGCCCCGTCCCGTGCCGCCGTGGTGGCGGCCAGGGCCAGCCACACGCCTTGACCCTGCGCTGCCAAGGAGGCAGCCAGATCTAGCGTGTCGCTATTGCTGAGCGGATCTGCCCATCTCCACCTCGTCGATCTGCGTTGGCGCTTTCGACCCCGCGTGTTCGTGACTCGCCGTGCGCCTTGCGCCGCCCGATCGGGACACACCGCTGCCGTCATGTCGTCTTGCTGGGTACACCTGATCTGCTGCTGCTCTGCTGCTGCTGTATCTTTTTGGTTTGCCGGATCACTGATCGGGATTGAGTCGCCCACCGCCCGTCGACCTCGCGCGTTCTACTCCACCATCGGCATCGACTTCATCGACACCGTCTCCGAGTACTACGTGCATCTTCTCCGAGCAATAGGGCTGCTGTTGTGTCGCCTCATCGGGCCACAACATCGTTGTCCGTGTGTACACTTCGTCGTTGCATCTTCATCGCCGTCATCTGTGCATCGACGACTGTGTTGCGCAATCCCTGCTGCGCCATCCGTCTGCACAAGGTCTTCGTCCTGCTGATTGGGTCTTCGTCATCGAGCTGCCACTACCCGCGTCGTCGCTGAGACCTACTCGCCGACGCGTCTTCTCCCGCATTGCTTCTTCTTCGTCCAGCACAACCACACGGTTGGGGCCCTCTCCCTTGTACGCTTGGTATTGGCAACACTGACGCGTGCTTTCGTCCCCGACGCGTTGCTGGATCTGGCAAATCTAGCTGCGCCTCGGCGCTCAGGCGACTTGACTGCATCGACTTCGGCATCGACCCTCCCGTTCCTACCCCGTCTGCCTCGATTGCGTCGTCGCCCTTCTTCTACGACGGTCCTGATTGCATCGACTTCGGCATCGCCCCCTCCCACGACGACTGCCTCGACGCGTCTCCGTCATTCCCCTTGTGTGCCTGCAGCTCCATCGACACGCAACCCAACTACAACTACATCGACCTCGGCGCCATCTTCAGCATGACTTCTTTGACCACGGCTACTGCGCCCTTACGCTCAGCTACCTCGACATCGGCACAAAGGGCTACCGCTTTGCATAAGGACTCATCGGCTTCTTCTCCAGCCACAGCTTACACGACGCATCGACTGTTATGACTACGAGGGGATGCTACTTATCAGCTTCTTCTCTAGTCTTACCATCTGTAGCGCTCCCGCTGTGACTGCGGGGGATGTTAGAGTAAATAGAAATAGTACCACATTGTGTATCCACATAAGGTGTTAGTCCTATGTACCCTATATAATCAGCCCATGAGGCCCAATGCAATATATCAAATATTCCACCAATTATATTTTCCTTCACATGCAACTCAATATGGTATTAGAGCTAGAGGTCTCGAGTTCGAATCCTGGTTTTTTTTTCAAATAATTGTTGCTCGCTCCTATTCCACGTCTGAGGCCTGAGGGAGCCTCCACGTGAGGGAGAGTGTTGAATATAAGTGAATTGCCCACCTCTCCCCATCAGAGGTCTCGAGTTTGAATCCTAGTTAGTGCAATTAAATAAAATAATTGTTGCTCGCTCCTGTTCCACGTCTAAGGCCTGAGGGAGCCTCCATGTGAGGGGGGGTGTTGGAATATAAGTGAAATGTCCACCGCTCCCCATCAGCTTAAGCTTTTGGGTTGAACTGGTCGGTGCATGCAACTCAATAAACATTTATTGAGACTTGGAAGTATATACCATCAACCACACCTTTCATTTGATTTATGATTTAAGTATCGGATGTGTGATACATTAAAACCACATAGGACATGAGACAAAGAAAGAAATCATATATGACTCAACTATTTTTTTTTCTCGAAAACGCAGGAGAGTTGCGCTTCATTATATTAAGAAGAGAGTAAAGGGCAAGAGCCCAAACAACGCTACAACACACACCCACGCACACCCCCCCCCCCCACACACACACACGCACGAACCCACACTCCCCCTGATTGAGTCTAGGATCACATTCGCGCCCGAGACAAGACAGCGCAAGGCGACCACTACAAAATAAAAGACCCTTCTAGCTACCAGGGAGGAGGGCAGTCAGGAATGAAAGCCCTCGAGTAGACCACAGGCGACGTTCCTCACCAGCCGCAATCAAAGCACGACCCAAGTTTGGAGCAGCTACGTCAAAAACGCACCCATTGCGGTGGTTCCAAATAGTCCAAGCTCCAAGGATAATGAGTGAGTTAATTCCTTTTTCTCGAATACGCAGGAGGACTGCGTATCATTGTATTAATAGAAGGAAAAAGTAGACGTACAAGACTCAACACACAACAAAGAACACACACAAAAGCACCCACAAGGGCACCTAGACCGCCTCACACCTCACTTACAAGGTAGCAGAAAAGAGACTCTCAAGACTGATAAACACCCAAAGCCCACTAACCAACATCTAGCCCCTTGGCTCCAGCCAAAGACCAAAGCAGGGCTTCCTCCCGAGCAAGTGTCAGAGCTGTGGGCAAACTCGGGGTGGCTCCAATGAAGACACAGTCATTACGATGCTTCCAGATAGTCCAGGCACCTAATATGACGAGAGAGTTCAGACCTTTTCGCACTTCTCCACTGGCTGTCGAAACCGTCTTTTCCCACCAGGCATCAAAGGAGGAATCAGTAGGCTGCGGGGCAAGAGCAGCCAGCCCAAAGCTATGAAGGATAACAAACCAGAACTGTCTTGCAAACACACAGCCAATTAGCAGATGTTGAATGCTCTCATCCACCTGATCACAGAGCGGACACTGTTCGGGATGGGGGAGGCCACGCCGCGCCAATCTATCGGCTGTCCAGCAACGGTTGTGGGCAACCAACCATAGAAAGAAGCGACATTTTGGGGGCGCCCAAGAGTTCCAAATGCGCTCATAAGGGGCAAAA
The DNA here is from genome assembly GCF_000003195.3 of Sorghum bicolor. NCBI lineage: Eukaryota > Viridiplantae > Streptophyta > Magnoliopsida > Poales > Poaceae > Sorghum > Sorghum bicolor. The sequence goes on from NC_012874.2 coordinate 25,477,138, forward strand.
CTGATGGCTCCCTCAAAGAGTATATCATAGGCAGATTTGGCTGTATATTCTCCTGAAGCAGAAAACCTCCATATGTGTTTATCAGGAATCCCTTCCTGCAAAACAATTCCTTCTACAGTATCCCATAATGCAAGGTATTCCAATAGAGCCTGTGCAGGGATCTCCCCCTGAATGTCCTCTATCCATTTGTTCTCCCTGAGAGCCTGCAACACAGTGCGCCTGTTTGCTCTTCTTTTAGAAACCAGAGTAAACAAATTGGGTGCCAGGCTCTGGACACTTTTACCAGAGAGCCATCTGTCCTTCCAGAATAAGGTATTAGCTCCATCCCCAATTTCGGTGGTAGTGGCCAGAGAGAGAAGATCATCAACCTCCTTACTAGTATGGAGAGGCAAGGTTGCCCATGGTTTGCTGGGTTCAGCTTTCTTTAGCCATGGCCATCGTACTCGTAAAGCCACTCCAAGAGCTTTCAGATCAGAAATACCAAGACCTCCAAGCTCCCTGGCCCGACAAACTTTAGGCCAAGCAATGAGACAATGACCACCTTTTGCTTCCTTGCGCCCCCTCCAGAGAAAACCCCTTCTGATTTTATCGATGGCCTTGATTGCCCAAGAGGGTAAATCAGTAGCCATGGCTAGATAGACCATCATAGCTGTTAGAACATGTTGCACTTGCACAGCCCTGCCGGCCTTAGTCATCAAATCAGCCTTCCAACCCGGCAACTGGTCCGCAATTCTATCGATTATTGGCTGAAATTGATCCTTTGTTAGCTTCCTAAGGGAGAGCGGGAGACCCAAATATTTGCAAGGAAAATCCATGATTTCACAAGGCAATAAATTCTGTATCACTTGCAAATCTGTGTCTGTGCATTGGATGGGCATTACACTGCTTTTCTGAATGTTGGTCCTCAACCCTGAAGCATCTCCAAACAGCTGCAGAATGTCAAGAGTCAGGATGATGTCCTCAGGAGCCGGTCTGAGAAAGATGGCCACATCATCAGCGTAAAGGGAGATCCTGTGCTGAATGGGTCTTCTGGACAGTGGTTGCAGCAATCCTTCCTCAGAAGCCCTTGTGACCATCCAGTTTAACACGTCCATAACCAAAATGAAAAGCATCGGGGAAAGGGGATCCCCTTGGCGAAGGCCTCTTCTGTGCTGAATAAAATCACCCGGTGTACCATTGAGGAGTACCTGTGTAGAGGAAGAAGCCAGTAGGCCGCATAACAGATCTCGCCATCTCAATCCAAAACCTAGCTTTTCAAGAATCTGTAGGAGGAACGCCCAGGAAACCGAGTCAAAAGCCTTTGTGATATCCAATTTGAGTAGGATTCTAGGCTGTTTCTGGGAATGAAGAAATCTCGCAGTTTGCTGTACCAGCATAAAGTTATCTTGTATGAACCTGTTCTTGATAAAAGCGCTTTGGTTAGGGGAAACCATTTGATCAAGGCGGCCTGCCAACCTATTGGCAAGGATTTTAGTTACTAGCTTCGCAAAGCTGTGAACTAAGCTAATCGGTCTGAAATCTTTGACCTGATCAGCCTCCGCCTTCTTTGGAATCAAGGTAATATAAGCTGAGTTTAACATCCAGAGATTTCTGAAATCTTTTCTCCACAAGGCATTCAGGGCAGCCATAATATCTTCTTTGATCAGTGCCCAACAGGACTTATAGAATCTTCCAGTAAACCCATCCGGACCTGGAGCTTTGTCTGGAGGTAGGTTTTTTATAGTGTACCAAACCTCTTCTTCAGTGAAAGGGCTATCTAAAGCCTCCAAGTCAAAGGAAGGGATGTCCAAGCTGTCCAAATTGATTGTTCTAACCCGGTCACTCTCTTTGCCAATCAAGTTGGAGTAAAAATCAAAAATAGCAGCAGCCTTCTCTTCATGAGTGGTGAGGATGTTGTCTCCAACTTTCAGTTTTGCTATAAAATTCTATTTTTCCTCTATCTTGCATGTCTATGGAACAACGCAGTATTAGCGTCCCCTTCTTTCAGCCAACCAATTCGAGAACGCTGCCTTGCTATTGTCCTCAAGAGTGAGGTCAAAGCCAAGGCATGCTTCTTGAGATTGTTACGGAGCCATATCTCATTAGCCAGCAGAGTGAGGTCAAAGCCAAGGCATGCTTCTTATGATTTTTCTTCTAAAATATTGTATGCTAACGTCTGCTTGTGCCTGCCATAGTGCTACAGCACAAAGCAGAAAGCTCAGTTGTATGCTAATGTCTGCTTTTCGTTTCTTTTATGTGCATCCAGCAACATGGCAAGCTCAGTTGAAGCACCTGATTATGACCCCAAGACCGATCCAGCAAGGAAAGCAAAATCAAATGATCCAGGCTGGAAATATGCCTACTGGCAGGACCCAGCTAGGAGAGACTGGGTGACATGTATCCTGTGTGGGAATGAGAGTTCAGGAGGCATAAAGAGGTTCAAGCAACATTTGGCCGGTGGATACGGAGATGTAACTCTTTGTACAAAAGTTAGCACTGAAATCAGAAAAGAGATGGAAGCTTACTTGCAAAAGAAGAGAAGAAGGCCTTTAGTCTTAGATGATATTGAGGAGGATGGGGAACCAGAAGATGAAGTTGTGGAGGTAACAGCAGGCGATGTCCAAGCAGCAGCAGCAAATGCAACAGCAAAAGTGGCTGCAAAAAGACCAAGTTCTGAAACGGCTGCCAAGAAAAGGCATGCTATCTTTCAATTCAAGGCTTCAAGAGCTAGCAGTGTCAATTCAACACCAAAGACACCAAAGACAACAAAGTCAGTTGTTGGTATGCTTAGAAGAACACCTGAACAGATAGTAGATCAAAGGCGTGCAAAGGACTTTCAACCCACCATTGAGTCCAGCACAAAGACTAAGGAGGAGAAGCAATATGTGGATTTACAATGGGCACTATGGTTCATGGAGTGTGGTGTAGCCTTTAATGCAGCAAATTTAAGGCAATTTGAAATTGCCTGTGAGGCAACAGCCCAATATGGTTCAGGATACAAGCCTCCAACTAACCAGCAGCTTGGTGAACCTTTGCTTCAAGAATGTGTTAAGGTGACAAGTGCCATGAGGAAGGACCATGAGCAAGCATGGAAGCAATATGGTTGTACACTAATGTCAGATGGATGGACTGATATGAGAGGGCGTCACTTGATTAATTTCCTTGTGAACAGCCCTGAGGGAACGTATTTTCTAGAGTCAGTTGATGCATCAAATCAAGTCCATAGTGCAACAATGCTTGCTGATTTGCTACAGGAGAAGATTGAGGACATTGGAAAGGACAATGTTGTTCAAATTGTGACCGACAATGGTGCTAACTACAAGGCTGCTGGTAAGATCTTGATGGATAGAATTCCCACACTGTTTTGGAGTCCTTGTGCTGCACATTGTTTGGATCTGATGTTGGAAGAAATTGGGAACTTGAAAGCATTCAAGAAACCTATTGCACGTGCTAGGCGTGTCACCACATTCATTTATAGGCATGGGAGGCTTCTTAGTGCAATGAGGGCTCAAACAGGTGGGACTGATCTTGTTAGGGCAGCAAAGACTCGATTTGCCACATCATTTCTGACATTGAAGAGTTTGTACAAGAACAAGGATGCCTTGAAGAGCTTGTTTGTTAGTGAAGCATGGACTGGGAACAACTTGTGTACAACTGCAGCAGGTCAACAAGTGCAAGACATTGTGCTATCTACTGAGTTTTGGAACTCAGTAGAAGATTGCCTAAGAGCTTCAGCACCACTGTTAATTGTTTTGAGGGCTGTTGATGGTGATGAGAAGCCTGCAATGCCAGAGGTCACAGCTCTGATGAATCATGCAAAAGAGAGGATAAAGCAAAGCTTCAATATACAAACCAAGCAGGGCCTGGTCAAGAAAATTATGGACATTATTGAGAAGCGTTGGGTGAACCAAATGGATCATCCACTGTATGGGGCTGCACTATATTTGAACCCAGGAAAATTTTTTCCTCTTCTAAAAGCTAATGACGATGCCACTATTGGGCAGTTAAGAGGCTGTTTTATTGAAGTGCTTGGAAGAATGATACCAGATGTGGAAACACAAATGAAGATCAATAGGCAGGCCATTGAGTATGAAGAGCAACGTGGTGATGCCTTCTCAAACAAAATGGCAAAGGAAAGCTATGACAAAATGAGTCCTCGTAAGTGCTGTTAAACTCAGCTTGCAAATTTCAGCAACTTAATTGCATTCCAAACTCCTAATATGTGTTGTACTTTTCATCCAGTTGATTGGTGGCGTTCTTATGGTGGCCGAGCCATTGAACTACAAAGACTTGCTAAGCGCATAGTTAGTCTTTGTGCTTCATCATCCGGTTGTGAGAGGTGCTGGAGTACCTTCAGTCATGTGAGCATCCTCATAAATTGTGATTAACAAATTTTATTTAGATGCATACAATCTGATTTTTTGTTTTGCTTCCCATCTGTTTTTTTTGTTTGTAGATGCATACAAAGAAAAGGAATAGGCTGCTGCACAAGAGATTGAATGATATTGTGTTTGTTTCATACAATCGGAAGATGAGAACAAGATTTCAGCTTATGCGTGAGAAGGCAGGCAAGAAATATGACCCTTTGGTCATTGAGGAGTTCAATTGGGACAATGAATGGGCTGATTCATTGCATGTGCCCATTCCGAGTGCTCGAGGGTCTGATGCTGTTGATGAGCTCACATGGCAGCATGTTAATGAAGCCACAGGTGCATCACAAGCACTGCGGGGGCGTAATCTTCCTAGGAGAGCTACTGCTACTCTACATTATAGTCGTTCGAGAAATGTTCCTGTTCCAGCTGGTGAAGATGGAGAAGAGGAAGATGAAGTTGAAGACCCACATGATGATGCGGAAGTGAGCGACTGTGAAGAAGATGGCAATGTTCCTGCTACTGAACAAGACAAGGCTGCTGATCCTGATGAGTTTGATGATGGATTTTGAGTGCTGAAACAAAGATTTGCACTCTTGCTGATGGATTCTTTTGTGTCCTGCACCCTTGCTGTACTTTTGTGTTGTCACACACTCCTGTTGTGTGGCTGTGGACTGTGGTGTAGTTGACTTAATTAGTATGCTGTAGAGTTCAGCAGTTTAAGTTTGTGGACTATTTGAGACAGACTATGATGTCATTTGTCATGCTCATGCATGAACTAATGCTTTCTAATTTGTTATTTTGCCTCTTGTGTATTGTTTCCTATTTAATTCTTAGCAAATAGCAACTAATAACATGTTTGATTGCTGAATTCTGTAATTGTCATGCAGGAGAAGAGCTTTTGGAAGGGAAAGGAAGGAACTTGGGATCAAGAATTGGCAACAAACGAGGTATGTATGTGCTGCACTAGTATATAAAAATTCTAGCTTACAACGCCTTACAATGTGTGTTTGGCGTCGCCTAGGCGTCCGCCACAAACGCCTAGGCGTTGTGAAGGGGGTCGGGCGCCGCGCCACGCCGCGGCGCCTCAAAAACATTGCCAGGAACAGAGGCCGGGATGCAGAGGAAATGGGTTGCTTCTAGACTGCCACCGAGAGCATCATCAATCTGACGTGCTGGGCTGAATGCTGGCACTGGTTGTGCAGCTGGGCCACCAACTTCTTGTGCGCTCAGTACTGATGGGCTGGTTGTAGGCTCTGGCTGAGCGGCTGCATCTGCTACCACAGGAAGGTGGGTTGAGACAGAGCCCATGGGCTCATAGATTGCAGCATCAGGAACGCAGGGATCCAGCGCAACGGACTCCGCCGGAGTAGGAGAGTCGGGCAGCAGCGCCAAGGGATCGCGACCACCCCCCGACATCCAAATCGAAGTATCCGACATCTCCGGGATCGTATCTCCGTCGGCGAACCACGGCATAATAACCGTTGCCGCCATATCATCAATAGCAGCCTGCTGAGATGGGGGAATCGAGGAGGCTGAAGCTGCATGCACCGATTTGGACGTCGAGCCATGCACGCCATCAGCCAACCCCGCGTCTGCGGCCACGTGGACCTGAGACACCGGTCCAGAACCCAATCGGTGATGCACCGAGACCCGAGGGGCCCCCTCGGGACCAGCAGGATCCAGAGCAACGGACTCCGCCGGAACAGGAGCACGCCGCCGACGTCGTCGTCGACCATGGCCGGAGTCATTACCTGGGGGAGGCGGCGGCGGAGCCTCATCCACCCCAGGAGACAACGCCAAGGAGGATGCGATCTTGATGTCGTACTTTAGAGCACGCTTCCGCGGAGGATCTTCTTCGGACAGCAACGGGGGCTCGACGATGACCAGCTCCATGTCCGCCGGGATGAGCTCCGGCTGGGAGCACCAGGCTTTGAGCCGGAAGGAGTAATCCCGCCGGTTAACAGTATCGGGGTGGAGTTCACGCACCCAGCACCATTCATCCAGCAAGTGCTCCGCCGTCTCAAGCTCCCAAGCATGCGCTGGAACGCCGCTCAGCTCGACGTCAACAAGCGAGGGCAGCACCACTGCAGACGCGTCCTTGAGCCGAGACCAACGTCGGAAGCAGAGCATGAATGGCGGCAGGTGCAGCGGTCGACCTTCATTGAAAATACGAACTGCCGTGGCTTCATTAGGGAGCACCAGAAGATAATCATCCTGTTTCAGACGGTGAAACTTTAGCTCCTCGATCGGGAGCTCATGGCGACGAGCAAGCTCATCAGCCAGAGCGTCCACCGAGAGGTTTGCCAGGTCTCCAACAATCGAAACAGAGAGAGCACATCGCAGGTCATCTTCAGCTCTGGCCATCTTGGCCGAGCGGTCAATGACACGTCGATGCCGAGCAGTGAGGCCAGCGGAATGGACCAGGGAGCCATCCAGAGTAGCAGCGGCCTGAGGGGGCTCGCCGCTGTCATCGCCATCCTGGCCGGGAGGGCCATCCTGTCCCGCAACGCCGGAACGCCTGCGAGGCCATCAACGACCTTGGGGATGAGGCATCCGTAACCTTCGGTCGCCAGACGAGGAGCCTGCGAGGCGCCGCAGAGAGCAGGGTCCTCCTGTGCCCCGCACAGAGAGAAGCGCGATGCCCTGTCTCGGCGGCACTTGAAGCAGCGCGGTTCAGCCCGGCAGGCGGCGGCACGGTGAGACGAAGAGAAGCAGTTGAAGCATCTTCCCCTGAGATCCTCCGGCACCGGCCGGCGGGGGCGGCTCGACTCCCTCAGCCGCTGCTTCCGGGCACGGCGGCTTTCGTAGCGCTGCCAGCCGTCCGTGTCGGGGTTCGACACGTTAGGGACCGGACGAGGTCGCGCCCGGGGGATAACCTTCGGGGGCAGCAGAACCTTCTTCACCACCGATTGCGCCGGAACCGATGACGATGGGGCATCACCAGAGAGAAGAACGTCGCGAAACGAAGGGGCGAGGAACGGACCGTCCGCAGCAGGAGGCGGACTAGCATCACACCATCTCTCAGCCTTGGAACGACCTACCTTGGGAGAACCCGGCGCCTGGGGGGTGGGGGAAGCCCGCGGATGCAGGGCTGGGATGGTGGTGGCCGTCGAACCAAGGGCAGGCTCCGACGTGGGGCTGGTGGACGAGGGGGCGCCGGGAGGCAGGGAGACGGGAGCGAGTTCCTTGCTTCGTCAACTCAATAGTGGTGCTGCTGCTGGCTCTCGCCCACCAGTCCAAGAAAAATAACTCTGCAGGCTGAGGGGTTAAGCTCTGAAGACCAACCTGTCTCAAGAGATTAAACCAGAATTCCCTCGCGAAGACACAATGGACAAGAAGATGATCCACAGTTTCCTCTTCTTGGTCACACAAGGGACAAAACTCCGGATGGGGTAGCCCACGACGCGCCAAGCGATCAGTTGTCCAGCACTTATTGTGCGCAACCAGCCACATGAAGAAGTGACATTTGGGTGGTGCCCATGATTTCCAGATCCTTTCCCATGGTCCAAAGAGAGTAGAACCCAAAAAGAAACCCTCATAAGCCGACTTAGCTGAATATTGCCCACTAAAGGAGAACTTCCATAAGTGTCTATCCTCAATCTCCGGCTGCAGCTGAAAATCCAATAAAAGATCCCATAGATGGATGAACTCTACAATCACACCAACAGTACGAGCTCCCTGAATATCAGAAATCCAAGAACGGGTAGTAAGGGCGTCCTGGACAGTGCGCTTCTTGACCCTCCTTTTGGGGATAGCCGCAAAAAGACGAGGGGCAAGATCAGCAATGCACTGTCCATTGAGCCACCGGTCTGTCTAGAAAAGTGTATTTGCATCCAATAACAGAAATCACCGCCACTGAGAAGAAGGCTCTCACTTGCTCACGCACATGAAAGGGTAGAGTGGTCCAAGGACGATGAGGTTCCGTTTTCTGCAGCCAAAGCCATCTCATGTGCAGGGACCAGCCAAGAGATTTAAGATCAGAGATTCCTAAGCCTCCAAGCTCTAGAGGACGACAAGTTTTAACCCAAGCCACAAGACAATGCCCACCTTTAGCATCTTTACGGCCCCTCCACAAAAAGCCACGCTGAATTTTATCCACCGCTTTGATAGCCCATGGAGGAAGGTCAATGGCCATAGCCAAGTAGGTGAGCATCCCAGTGAGAACAAATTGTACCAATACCCTTCTTCCAGCCCTTGTCATTAAATCTGCCTTCCACCCCGGCAGTCGATCTACAATGCGGTCCACAACAGGCTGCACTTGTTCTTTAGTTAGCTTACTTAAAGAGAGAGGCACACCTAAGTATTTGCATGGGAATGTTGAGAGTGGGCAAGGCAGCAAGTTTTGAATGGTAGCAATCTCCAAATTATCACACCTAATTGGGAGGACATTTGTTACGGCGTGCCTTGCTGCGGAGGAAGTATGGAGGGGAGACAGGGAGGTTAGGGCGCCCTGGTCTACGGCGTGCTGGAGCCGTGGCTGGGCGGCAGCAGATCGGGAACAGAGGTCGGGGGAGACGCCAGGCGCCCTAGGGAGATATAATCTCAATCCTGGGCTAGCCCTTTTCATTAATCCAAACCAGACTCTTATAGTTTACAAAATATGATGACAACTCTAATACTTTAACAAACTCTAACTAATAAAGCTCTATAGGTAACTGAGAGTCCTATAAACAAGGGACTCAAACAAGGGACTCAACTCCCTGGGCAGTCCCTGGGCGCCCTGATCAGCCACCCAGCACCCTATCCCTTCTACTGTAGACGTTGCCGGTCATAACAACATTACTTTTCTGCAGATTTGTTTTCAGCCCCGATGCCTATCCAAAAAGATTCAGAATATCCATGGTTATATTAATATCCCCAGCCACCGGGCGGAGAAAGAGTGCCACATCATCAGCACAGATAGAAATGCGGTGTTGTAAGCCTTGAGATGTAAGGGGCAGCAACAAACCTACACTAGAGGCTTTAGTAATCAGATGCCCCAATACATCCATTACCAGGATAAAAAGCATGGGGGAGAGGGGGTCACCTTGACGTAAACCCCGTCGATGATGAATGCGATCCCCAGGCACCCCGTTTAAGAGAACTTGGGTTGAGGATGAGGAGAGCAAACCACTAATGATATCTCTCCAAACCTGCCCAAAACCAAGCTGCTGCAACACCTCCAGGAGAAAAGGCCATGAAACAGAATCGAAGGCCTTTGAAATATCTAACTTCAAGAGAATCCGAGGCTGCTTTTGATGATGAAGGAGCCTTGCTGTTTGCTGAACCAACATGAAGTTATCTTGTATGAATCGCCCTTTTATGAAGGCGCTTTGAATCGGGGAGACCATTTGTTGTAGTCGACCAGCAAGGCGATTAGCCATCAATTTTGTGATTAATTTGGCAAAACTATGAACCAAACTTATAGGACGAAAATCTTTAGGCTGATCAGCACCATCCTTTTTAGGAAGGAGAGTGATATAGGCTGAGTTAGAGCGCCAAGGTTCACAAACTTCCTGTTCCAGATCGCTGAGACTGCTGCCATAATATCTTCTTTTATGATGGGCCAACAAGCTTTATAGAAACGTCCTGTAAAGCCATCTGGCCCAGGAGCTTTGTCTGAAGGTAAGATTTTAATTGTATTCCACACTTCTTCCTCACTAAATGGGAGCTCGAGATCAGCCAAGTCATGTGAAATGATTTCAAGTTCAGATAAATTGATAGTGTACTCCCTGTCATCACATTTACCCAATAGATTTTCATAGAATTCATCAATAACTGCAGCCTTATCTTCATGACTAGTGCAGATATGCTCACCAGACACGATTTTCCCAATAAAATTCTTTCTTTTCCGTTGGCGGGCATGAAGGTGGAACAGCTTTGTATTTGCATCCCCGTCATGGAGCCAGTTAATCCTTGAGCGCAGCCAAGCCATGGTACGTTGGAGGGATGCGAGAGCCACACTGTGTTTTTTTTAAACTATTTTTAAACCATAATTCTGCATAGGATAATTGACGACTATCTTGGGCGATCTCAAACTGGTGTAAAATTTCCCTAGCCAAAGCAAGCTGAAAGTTCACCTGGCCAACCATTTGGTCACTCCATCTCTGCAGACTTCCGGTGGTAACCTTGAATTTTTTGTCCAAGGTTATGAAAGGACAAGGACCAGCAGGAACAAAGGTCCACGCTGAGGAAACGGCTTCCTGAAAACCACCAAGTTTGGGCCAGAAGGACTCAAAATGAAACCTGCGACGTCCCGGAGTGCTATCACGCAGGCCAAGCAAAAGAGGGCAGTGATATGAATCATCCGAAGCCAAACTCTGAAGCAGACAATTAGGAAATATATCCTCCCAGTCCACAGAGCAGAGGACTCTAACTTCACCAGAGTAGGGGAAACCTGTTGATTTGACCATGTGAATTTGCGACCGTGCAACGGAATTTCCTTGAGAGCAAGATCATTGATAAATCTTCTAAATCGACCCATCATGGCCCTATTATAATTAGCATTGTTCTTGTCCTCATCCTTATATATTAAATTGAAGTCCCCAACAATTATCCATGGCCCTGGGCAAGCAGCTCGGATGTCACGCAGTTCCTGCAGAAATTGAATTTTATCATCATTACCCTGCGGTCCATAGACACAGGTTAGCCACCACGCTTGTCCATCTCTAGCAGCAAACTGAATTGTTACACTGTTATTATCAACCCTTTGAACTCCTGAGACACCAATATGACGTCTCCAAGCAATCAAGATGCCCCCACTAGCACCGACAGAGGGGACAACAACAAAATCTGAGAAATCAGCCCCAAGAGATGAGAGAATAATCCTGCAAGAAAAATCTGCAATTTTTGTTTCTTGAACACACACAATGTCAGACCGTGATGAGTCCACAAGAGAGCGTAGAGAGTCCTGTCTGGAAGAGGAATTCAAACCCCTAACATTCCAAATCAATATTCTGGAAGGATCCATAAGTACAACCGTGTCCAAACGACCAAAAGAAAAACATCTGGTGGCTTAAGACCACAGCACACCACCGTCATCCTCACCCAGATTTTTAGGGAGGGACCAGTTGAAAAGAGCAGCCAGAGCTTGCACATGAGAGTCAGGAAGGGGCTGCGTCAATAGCTTCGTGTACTCATCCAGGGCCTGCTGATCTATACCTTCATGCTCCTCAATGAGTTCAAGAGTCCCCATTGCCTTCTTCTTCGTGCGCCTTTCCAAGTCATGGAGTCCGAATTCAGTCTTTGCACCAGCAAGGCGACGGCTACGCCTTGGGGTGGCACCTGAAGGTAGGGTCTTGCCTCGACGCTTGTTGATGGCCGGTGCAGGGAGAAGGCCACTGGCATGCCGAGCAACTTTGTTGATGAAGGCAGCCCGAACGTCCGACAGGGAAGGGGGGCTCAACACAGAGGAAGAGCATCCCATCCCCGCCGGGGTAGCAGTATTCGCATCCACCAAAACAGCCGAGGACGGAGCTGTGCAACCAGCTACCACGTCAGCGGCAAGAGGAGGTACAGGGGTGGCAGCCACATCCACTAACGGCGGGGAGGTTGGCGATGGTCCACGCGAGCAGCGGCGGGAGCGGCGCCTGGAGTAGACCAAAAGCGGCTTCGCAGGGCAGTGGCGGGAGCGACGCCTAGAGTAGACCAGAAGCGACTTCGCTGGGTTCTTAGGCTGGAGCTGTGGGGTAACCAGAAGGTTGAACTCTGGTACGGGGGAAGGAGGGGATTGCGGCGAGGCTGGCTCCACCGTAGCCTCGTCAGTGGGGAAGAAGAGAGGGGAGCGTGGTGAGGCCGGTGACTCCGTTGCCCCACCAAGGCCCAACCCATCATCCACTTCAGGAGTTTGCTTGCCCAAGTTTCCAACTGGTATGCTTGCAGATCCTAGCCCACCATTGGCCCAGGGGAGAACGGTGTCCTTCTCAATTTGAAAGCATTCCAAGGTGGGAGAGATTACAGACGGGGCTGCCTCGTCCGAAGAGAGAGAGGCGGCAGCGGGCAGCCATCCATCAACCAACGTCTGGGAATCGGTGACCAGCCCCGGCAAAGTCGACGACGGAACTGTTGCCTCAGCAGAGGCCACCCACGCCTGGGCAGGCCCACACACAACACCTCCAGCACCAGACGTGCCATCAGCATCTGGACATGGGGGTCGAGGCGGCGAAGAAGGCCGCAGACGGCAACTGCGACGCCGACGCTAAGAATCACCCGAGTTGTCGTCATGCCTGGGCAGGGGAGGCGGGCTTGCATCAGAACCATCAGGGCGAGACCGGATGGAGAAACGGATGTCAATATCATATTCCAGCACACGCTTCACTAGCGGAACCTCCTCGACGGCGAAAGGTGGCTCAGTGACCCAAAGCATTCTGGAACTAGGAATCAAACGGGGGTCTGAGCACCACGCTGAGCAGCGAAAGACTGATAAATCCGTCAAGTTGAGAGTGTCCTGATGCACGTTCTGAACCCAGGCATACGGGCTTAGTAGCTGTTCCACAATCGAGGTCTCCCACACATGGGAAGGAATGTTACGGAACTCAACATCGATCTGCCAAGGCACCGGCTGCACCCATCAGACGACTCCATTTTTTGCACAAAAGGATGAAATTGGTGTTGCGGAGCGGCTGCTGGAGACCAACCAGAGATCCACCGAGGCGAGGTCGAGAAGGACTAGCAGGTAGCTTGAAACAGAAGCACGACGAAGTACCAAACTGTTCGGCTCGACTTCCATCCTGGCAGCGATGGCTGCAGCAACCACACTTGCCTCGGCCAAGGGCTCGTCGCCAATGACAGTCACAATCACTGCATGCTTAAGGTCCTCCTCAGCCCGAGCAATGTGATCAGTCTAGTTGATGATGCAAGGAAGAGGTTGCTCAATTGAGGAGGGGTTCACTGGCACAGCTTCTGAGGAACCATCAGGCAAGACTTCCGGTGGTGAATCAGAGAGCACTTGGGTTGCACGCTAGCGGAAACGCGGACGCCGACGTCGGCGTTTCCCTGGCCTAGCATCCGAACCAACTCCCGAGCCATGCGCCATCGCCGCAGAGCTCCCTTGCTGCGCTGAGGCAGCCATGACACATGCCACGCCCGCCGGGAGGGACCGTTGCGAAGGGGCGGCGTCGACCGGCATTGGCATCGGAGAGATATGCCGCCACACTGAAACGCGCCTCGGCGCTGCAGCCCTGTCAGCCGCGCCACACGCCAAGCCCGCCAGAGAATGCCGTTGAGGGAAGGCGGCGATAGCCGGCCCCTGGACTGCACGAACGCGGCGCCAGACAGAAACACGCCTTGCCAGAGGGCCTGCACGGGTTAGACCAGGGCACACAGAGGATCGGTGCCCCAGGGACTTGCAGCGGAAGCACCAAGTTCTTTGATGACACCGGTCTGCAGTGTGCGCTGTGGAGAAGCAATTGAAACACTTGCCGACCAAGTCGATGGGGACTAGACACCGGGGAGGACGAGCCGCACGTCGGCACCGGTGCCGAGCCCCGCGCGACTCGAACTTCTGCCACTCCTCCGAATCCAGGCGACAATGCGGGACGGCCGGACGCCGCAGATGGTGGAGGACGATGCTGGGCGCGGGCCTGGACCCCGCTTCCACGGCCACCGAGTCGCCCCGGACAGGAGCCGAAGCGCACGCCGACTGGTGTGCGCCGAAGCAGCAGACGACGCAAGACCCGAAGAAGAGACGACGATGTCACGGTAGGAAGGCCAGCTGTCGGAGCAAGAGGACTCTAAGCAGTCATCACTCCATCGCTCATGTTTAGACCGGCCACGCGAGCGGAGGATGAAGGGCGCCGCAACAGGCGACTGCGAGGGGGAGGGATCCGCGCGCGCAGTTGATGGGGAGGTGGCCGCCGGGCTCGGAGTGAACGCCGGCGCGGGTTGCAGGGGAGGCGAGGTGGCCGCCGGGCTCGGAGTGAACGCAGGCGCAAGTTCTTGGGGAGGCGAGACGTCGGGAGGTGAAGGGGTGGGAGACGCAGCCATCTTCTAAAATTCTAGTCCATGCGCGAGCTATGACTCAACTATCAAGCACTAGCTGAGCAACACCACGTGTTGGTGCAACATATACAGGCACAAATGGATCAATCATCCACATCATAAGCATTTCTAGAACAGGATAGTAGAATTAAAAACACATGGAACTTGTATTGTACATACCTGTAGATGAAGGGCAGCCCAAGCTTTCTCAATACTTTCTTTCAGATTTTCAGAGTTGATATATCCCTCTGAGAAAATTGCTCATATTAGTACTTGACCAAAATCATTACCTATGGAAGGACTGTGTTTTTGGCCTTAAGTTCTGTTATATTATAGTCATACCATGATTCCACAGCAAAACTCCATTCAGTCCAATCACTGATATACTTGGTACAGACTTCTGGGGATCTGATTGAAAGACTTAAGGATGAAGTCAAAATATTAATCAGAACACACATGATGTTAGAATATCTGCAAGAGATTGTCGCTAATTTAACTGTGGGACATCTCCACTAGATAACTAGTTTGTCATTTAAGTACCATTGAGCAAAATAGTTGCATTTTGAGATGCTATTCAACACACTAACCAAATAAAGCTAATGCCTTAATTACAATTCCCTACTCTGAACGTTAGATTGGTCATTGGTAGCTTCTCCAGTTGCAACCGACTAAATTTAAAAATTCACAAAGAGAAAAGTGTAAGGATACTCAAATCTAGTAACCAACTCTCAGACAAGTTACAGCTATTCCTGTATTATTAGGCTCTTGGCAACAAACAGGCTCTTCCTCCCACACCTACCCATGTATCAAAATGGCTGAGAGATGGAAATTATATGATTGTCATTGCCGTGCAGGTAGTAGCATTTATGTGCTATGTATTGGCACATTTGACACCGAATGTAAACCCACGAGTGGCAACTAACCTGATTTGGCCATGTGAGCATGGCACTAGGGTGGTTTGTGCTTAAGATAGGGGTGTGACATTGACTAAAGGTGCAGGCCCACCTCAGCAAGGCAGGTGCCATGCAGGATTGAGACTGCATGGCAGAGCTTAGGAAACATTGGCTTGTAACAAATTATATGGACATGTCAGGGCTGAAACTCAAAAACAAATACTAGGATAAAATGCAAAATGTTTGTTGGTTTAGGTAAATACTAGTTTTTCTTTTAACCATTAGAAATAGAAACGCAAAGACATTGAACAGTTCAAAAATTTTGGGAAAAAAAATCACATTCCAACTAATCAATCTAATGCAAGGAGAGGATTTTGCCTCATTCCCTGAAAACAAGGTTGTTGATGATAAATCAATATTATTCAGGTGGGGATTCTCTGCCCCCTGGTGACAGTTTTAAAAAAAAAAAATCTAATGCAAAGAGACAAATTATAAAGTTAGATACTTAGATCAGTTTGCTAGCCTTCTGCTGCTGTTCCCAGTGAAATTTGAAGAACATCACCCATCACAATAACTAAACATCTTTCTCTTCTCTTGCCAGACATATCCTCATCGCAGTGTTGGTATTTATATCATTATCCTTACAACATAAACATGCTAAACAATGCATAAGCACATTTCACCTTAGAGAACAAGGCTCGCCAAAATTTATAGGTAAACCTTATCATAGAGTTGATAACCGAGCACCGAACAATGAGGGCATGAGCAATAAGATGCAACATATAAAAGGATACATGAATGTGTTATAACTCATATAGGTAAACACAGCAAATCTAGAGCAAACATGAATGTGTTATAACTCATATAAAAGGATACAGATAGCTGAAAACTGTGATGCATCAACATTGCCTTGCTTGAGATGCAATAAGATGCAACATCTACCAATCACTTCAACCACCTGACAGTATAAACAAACACAAATGCATGAGCAATGTGGTAATCTTGATACTTAATTATATGACAGAAATATTTCTTAAACTTCTAACAAAAGTTAAAGAGCATACATTTTCATCAATCAGTGTTGACTGTTCCAAACTACCCGAAGCCTCATCTTCACCTGAAACGGAACAAAGATATATTGTTCAATTAATAGGCTTGGCTGATCACAATCCAATGTGTATAGTGTTGGATTTTCCAAAAGAGCACTTTGTTAACAAAGCAGGAGAAACAAACTTTGGCAACATGATAACTTGAGCTTATTTTCAGATAATAAAAATAAACAGAGAGGAACACCCCAGGATCAAGCAGGCCATCCTTAAAAATAATTGGCTTCAAATCCAGTAAATTCTCCACTACCCATGAAAAATTAGCAGCACTGAAACATCAAACATGGCAGCATAACTTATTGCCATTAACCTCACAAACCCTAACAATTACAAGGAGTAAAGGAAAAAAAATAACATCAAGATTATACATGGTAATAACTTTTGTTATTTACTGACCACCTCCAACTGCAAAGTACAATGACAAGCTGAACTAGCCTACTGAACAGACATGTTGGTTAAATTAAAAAACTTTCCACTTCACACGAAATAGTAGCACCACTGAAACATGAAGCATGACAGCATAACATATTACCTTTTACCTCATAAACCCTAACAATTGCAAGTAAACAAATAACATCAGGATTATACATGGCAATAACTTCTGTTGTGTACATGACAAGTTTATCTAAGGCACTGAACAGACAGACACATCAGTTCAATTAAAAACTGGATAGGTTAATATCCAAAAGGCATGGGGAAAACTCACATAGCTTATAGGAAAACAATTAGAACAGAGAAGTATTGAAGGAATATAGCTAACCTAGTAATATGTATACTAGACAAGGTCGAAGGAAACGCTAGGCGCTAGGCAGGCGCTAGCCTATTGATTAGCGCCTAGGAAGAGTAAACGTAGATTAAATGTGATTAGTCGTTTGTGTTTTTTTTATGCTGCTGAGAACAAGAAAAGTAGTAACACAACTACAAGTAATGACTGTAGCTACTAATAGCATGTCATTGAATATTAATTTCGAAGATCAGATTTTGATAAAAAGGACTGCAGAGCTTTCTATTAGAGATATAATACATAGATATATATTAGATATGTATAGCTAACTCATAGAGTACGTGTTGTACACGACTTGTAACCCCAAGCCGTCCAGGCTTGTACCCAGCCGTCAGCCTTGACTTGTACCCCAAGCCGTTCAGGCTATATAATGAAAGGCCACCCTCCCCCCCTTTGGGTGTGCGGTGTATTTGCCCTACAATACCTTTCTACATGGTATCTGCGTCCGGGAAAGCTTAGGGTTAGGGTTTCTGTCTTCCGCTGCCCTCTCCTCCACGGTGCCGCCGACCTAGCCCGGCGCGCCCTCACTGCTCGTTCAGAATGCAATCTGCACCTGTTCACCACCGCACCATCCGTCGCCATGAGCACTGATTCACCCAGTGCGTCCTCCACATCTAGTCTGGCCAGCTCCCTTCCATGCCGGCCCTGGGGGATGATCCTGCACCCGTGATCTTCTCCTACACCACCATCAACGTGAAATCTCAAGTCCTAATCGTCCTCGACCTCAAGCTGCCGAACTTCACCAAGTGGTCCACCTTCTTCACTGCCATGTGCGGCAAGTTTGGCCTGCTAGGTCACATCGACGGCTCCATCCCACCCCGGCCCACTGATCGCAATTGGTCGCAACCCGACGCCTGCGTCCGGAGCTGGATGTATGGCTGGGTCGACGATGGTGTTCTCGACCTCGCCATGGAGCCAGATCAGACGGCACGCGATCTCTACGTCGCCATTACGGCTCTGTTCCAGGCGAACCAGGCCACCCGCGCGGTTGTCCTGGGACAGGAGTTCCACACCATGGTGCAGGGAGATCTCACCATCGACGCTTACGCCCAGAAGATGAAGTAGACAGCCGACGCCCTCCACGACGTTGGCCAAGCCATCTCCGAGCCTCAGCTTGTGCTAAATTTGCTTCGTGGTCTCAACCCGCGATTCGCAAATTTTGCGGACATCATTTCCAACTCGGCGGTGCTTCCGCACTTCACCTCAGCGCACAATACCCTCCGGCTCAAGGAAATTCGCGTCGCCTCCGACGCTAAGGTCTCCTCCGACACTGCCCTTACTGCAGTTGACACCTCCGTCCCTGTGCCCAGCCCCTGTTCATCCCCTTCCTGTCGCTCCACCCCTGCCCACCCCAACCGTGGTGGCGGCAACGGTGGTGGTGGCAAGGGTAAGGGCAAGGGCAAAGGTAAGGGCAACGACGGTGGTCGCCGCTTCCAGCAGCAGTCGGCCCCGTCTCAGACTTCGTCGGGCGAACGTCCCGGCGTCCCTCCAGCGGGTCCTGGGTTTGGCATGAACCCTGGGGGGGGTAGGCCCCCGCTTCAGCGGCAGGGGCAACTTCAGCCCCCCCCCCCTTGCGCTTTTGCCACAGGCGCACACGGCGTTCGCCTCCCCCCCCCCCTTCCATGACAGGCGGATGGGATCAGGGTGCCCTCATCGCTTCACTGAACCAGATGGCACTCCAAGGCGGCGTTGGACCAAGTCCCTGGGTCCTCGACACTGGCGCGACCTCTCACATGGCGGCCTGTGACGGTATACTTCTTTCCCGTCTCCCTCATTCGCCGTCCTTCATAACAGTCGGCAATGGGGCATCTATTCCAGTCTCTAGTCGTGGCACTTCTATTATTCCTATAGCTGATAATCTCTTCAAACTCAATAATGTTCTTGTTGCTCCACATCTTGTTCGCAACCTCCTTTCAGTTCGTCAATTTACTCATGACAATAACTGCTCTATTGAGTTTGACGCCTATGGTTTTTGTGTCAAGGATCTCCAAACCGGGAACGTGATTCTACGCTGCAATAATGGAGGAGACCTCTACACCCTTTCATCATCCAGTCCACCAGCTGCCACCTGTCATGTTGTTGTTCCATCATCCTTGTGGCACTCCCGTCTCGGTCATCCTGCACCCGCTGCCCTAGCTCGTCTCAATAAAATTTTAGCTATTTCATGTAATAACTTAGATCGTGCTATTTGTCATGCCTGCCAACTTGGTAATCATGCTCGTTTGCCATTTACTAGTTATTCATCACATTCGTCTGTTCCCTTTGCACTTGTTCACTGTGATGTGTGGACTTCTCCAGTTCTTAGTGTCTGGTTTCAAATACTATCTTGTGCTTGTGGATGAATTATAGTCATTATTGATGGTCGTTTCCTCTTCAGCATAAACCAGACGTGCATACTCAGCTTGTCAATTTTGTTTCCTATGCTAACACCCAGTTCAATTTGTCAGTCAAGTGCTTTCAGGCAGATAACGGCACAGAGTTCATTAATAACACCACCTCTACCTTCCTTAGTAGTCGCGGTATCCTACTTCGAACCTCTTGCCCCTACACGTCAGCCCAAAACGGCAAAGCTGAACAGATGTTGCGCACTCTTAACAATATTGCTCGCACCCTTCTGCTGCATACTGCATGCCACCACAATACTGGGCCGAGGCCCTGGCCACTGCAGTTTATCCGCTAAATCGGCGCCCATCCTCCTCCATCCTTAATGATATTCCTCATCATCTACTTTACCACAAGATGCCCGATTTTTCCTCACTTCGAGTTTTTGGCTGTCTTTGCTACCCCAATCTTAGTGCCACGACACCTCACAAGTTCGCCCCTCGCTCCTCTGCATGTGTCTTCATCGGCTATCCCTCCTCCCAGAGGGGTTATCGATGCCTCGATCTCTCCACTCACAAAGTGATCGTTTCTCGGCATGTAGTCTTTGATGAGTCTTACTTTCCGTTTGCGGCTGCCAAACCGCATACGGAGTTGCTTGATTTTCTGTTGCAGGATCGACTACCGGCGCCTCCACCAGCACCCCTGGTGCCCGCCAGCCATCCTTCTCCACGTGTGGTGCAAGATGACAGTCTGGAGCAGGATCCGGGTATTCTTTGGCTCGGTCCAGTGCTCCCGACCCCCGGTGCTTCCACGACTGCTGCTGCTCAGCGGCAGCCCCCTGCTGCTGCCGGGCCTCTACTGCGCACAGCTGGAGGACCAGCTGGAGTTCTCGGCGCTCGACCGCCGATCACGCAAGTTTACAACCGGCACCGTCCTGCTCCATTGCCCTCCAATGCTTCGGATGCAGCTCCGGAGCTGACCAGGTCTTCCTCTGCTGTGGTTTCTGCACCAGTTTCACCTCCACAAGATGCCATCTCGTGCCCAGTCACTCGCCAGCAGGCTGGGACTCTTCCTCCGCCAATTCAGCGCTTGGGTTTCTCGACCACGATAGCTTCACCACTTCCTACAAATTATCGCAGTGCTCTTGCTGATCCGAACTGGCGTGCAGCGATGGTTGATGAATACAAAGCTCTGATTGACAATGGCACT
Organism: Sorghum bicolor; assembly: GCF_000003195.3. NCBI lineage: Eukaryota > Viridiplantae > Streptophyta > Magnoliopsida > Poales > Poaceae > Sorghum > Sorghum bicolor. The sequence continues at coordinate 25,497,761 of NC_012874.2, forward strand.
TAGCGTCTAGTTCCTCGACCACCCGGTGCCAACATCGTCTCAGGCAAGTGGATTTTCAAGCATAAGCACCACTAAGATGGATCTCTTGCTCGACACAAAGCTCGCTGGGTTGTCCGTGGTTTTTCTCAGAGGTATGGCATTGACTACGACGAAACTTTCAATCCAGTTGTGAAACCTGCCACGATTCGGGTTGTTCTCCGTATTGCAGCTTCACGTTCTTGGCCTACTCATCAACGGTTAAGAACGCGTTTCTTCATGGTCATCTCCATGAAACTGTTTACTGTCAGCAGCCCCCTGGTTTTGTTGATCCTACTGCCCCAGATCATGTTTGTCTCCTTCAGAAATCTCTATATGACCTCAAGCAAGCACCTCGAGCCTGGCACCAGCGTTTTGCATCCTTCATCCGGACTCTAGGTTTTGTCACTTCAGTGTCTGATTCATCGCTGTTTGTGTACAAAGATGGCTCCAACACTGCTTACTTGTTACTGTATGTTGATGACATCGTTCTGACTGCCTCATCGCCAGCTCTTCTTCATCATATCATGGAGCGACTTCATTCTGAGTTTGCTATGACGGATTTAGAAGAACTTCATCATTTTCTTGGGATTTCTGTTACTAGATCTGCCAGCGGTCTCTCTCTGTCTCAAAGACAGTATGCAGCTGATCTTCTGCAGCGTGCTGGAATGTTTGAATGTCATCCTACAACCACTCCTGTTGATGCCCGTATGAAGCTTTCTACCACAGATGGCTCTCCAGTTGCTTATCCGACACAATATCGCAGCCTCACTGGTGCTCTCCAGTACTTGACACTGACTCGTCCTAACCTTGCATATGTTGTTCAGCAAGTATGTCTGTTTATGCATGATCCACGGGAACCTCATCTTGCATTCCTTAAAAGGATTCTTCGTTATGTCAAGGGGACACAGTCTGCTGGTCTTTCTATCAATGCTGGACCGATTGATAGTCTCACTGCCTATTCGGATGCTGACTGGGCTGGTTGTCCAGATTCTCGCCGCTCGACTTCTGGAAACTGTGTCTATCTTGGTGATAACCTGGTGTCTTGGTCCTCTAAGCGGCAGACCACTGTCTCTCGCTCCAGCGCTGAGGCGGAATACAGGGCTGTAGCACACGCTGTTGCAGAGAAATGTTGGCTTCGTCAGTTACTCCAGGAGCTACACTCCGCTACCTTCGGTGACGATTGTTTACTGTGACAATGTCAGCGCAGTATACATGACTGGGAATCCTGTTCATCATCGGCGCACGAAGCACATTGAGATTGACATCCATTTTGTCCGTGACAAGGTTGCTCTGGGTCAGGTCCGAGTGCTCCATGTTCCCTCGTCGCACCAGTTTGCGGACATCATGACCAAAGGCTTGCCTGTACAGTTGTTTACTGATTTTAGGACTAGTCTTTGCGTCCGAGATTCTCCCGCTATGACTAAGGGCGAGTATTAGAGATATACATAGATATATATTAGATATGTATAGCTAACTCATAGAGTACGTGTTGTACACGACTTGTAACCCCAAGCCGTCCAGGCTTGTACCCAGCCGTCAGGCTTGACTTGTACCCCAAGCCGTTCAGGCTATATAATGAAAGGCCACCCCCCCCTTTGGGTGTGCGGTGTATTTGCCCTACAATACCTTTCTACACTTTCAATTAATTTATCCCAGTAAGAAAAAAAGAAAGAAAAAAGTTAGCAACCTATCTTCCTATTCGACTAGTGCAAGACTGACACGAACATTGTCATTCATAATTAGGATATCATACCATAGAATTGGCATAGATATTCTTCAAGAGATGCAAATCATAGCTGGGAAGTGAGGACAAATCACCTGATATGTACACTACAAAGAGCTTCTTCTCCCTTCTTGATTGATTAATTGCATCGGGAATAGATCCTTTGTACATTAAGGAATTAATTGTTCTTTCCATCTGTACATAGAAAAAGGGTGCCATACAAAAGGTGATTACATTACATTGAATCGTACATTATACTTAACGACTACAATTCAAAAGGGGAACCAAAGTAGCGAACTATATGTGTTAGAACCAAAAACAATAAAGGGGATCTTCAGTTAGTTATTGATGAACAACATGATCCCACCCCTTCCATTTGCCATCACCACTAGAATTGAAAACATAATGGAACACATTGCCACAATATTGTATCATAAATCATTCATGGATAAAGCTGACCATGACCAATAATATTGACATTAAAATCCTCATAAGGAGCTAAAGCATAGTTTTCCGAAAATCAAAGCTCACATACTGTAGCGAATTCAAGTCACTTATGTAGGAAGGAACCACATCAGAAAATTCAGAACAATGTCACAAAAAGGCCAGTCATCAGTGTGACAATCCTTGACACCAGTTCTTACAAAGTTGATTTTCAAGTTTACCAAATCCTTTGTTGACAGGACTAGAGAAATAACAAAAGGTAACAAAAGCAAGGGTCGAGTAGAGAAGAAAACAGCAAAACCATCGGCATTTTCCAAATTCTACTAATTAACAATCAAGCACTCCAGTATAAAAAGTAAAAGGCCCCACCACCACAAGCTCCAGCACCAAGTTATTGCAAGATCATCAACTGAGTCACCACCATTGCAATAACCATCTAAAGATATTGCTGGCTACGTTGCGTGCCACCTGGAGGGTGGGGGCATTAAAGGGCATGTATTGATGCAGTGGCAGATCCAGGATTAGGGCAAGGGGGGGGGGCTAAATAATGAGGGGCTAAAATAAGCCGTATTTGGGACCACGGTGCGGCAGCCATGGCCTCCAACCCACAAACAAAAAACCCGAGCACTAGTTCAATTCCATACACTTATAGACAAAGTTCCGCTAGACGATGATTAGGCGCCGCCTAGGCGCGAGTAAGCGGTAGTCGGGGGGTGACCGCCTCGACTACGGCCTTAGGCGGCGTGTAGGCACTAGGCGGCGCGGAGGAGCGACTAGGCGCTGGTAGGCGTCACCGAGGCGGGCGCAGGCGCGATTAAGCGTCGACGAGGCGGGCAAATGTCGGGAGCGCGCGGAAATCTCCACCGCAGGCAGGCGCGCGAACACTTCCGGCTTGCGCGCGCGCAGCTAGCTTCACCCGTGCCAAAAATCGCGGGAGGATAAGAGGAGCGGACGCCCTTCCCGCTTGACATTTGGTCCTTCCCGCCGGTCGCTGCTCTCCCCGACGGTCGTGCTCCTCCCGCCGAAGCTCGTCCGCGTGACCGCGACCCGCCTGGAGGTCGTCCCCGCGACTCCACGAATCTACTACCTCGCCTGGAGCTCGTCCCTAGCCGCCGGTCTTGCTCATCCCCGCCTAGAGCTCTTCCCAGCCGCGCACATCCTCCCACCAGCCACGCTCCTCCTTGTCGTCGCCGCTGGCAGGCCCCAAGGTGAGTCCCCCCTCCCCTGTTCACTCTCTTGCTCTTGCTCGCTACTCCCCTCCCCTGCATATTTGTATTGCCTGAGTGTCGAATGTTAGAGAGCCTGATGCCCTGTTCTCTGCTCTGAATGACTAGATCTGAATGTATGCCTATTGTGTAATCTGAATGTCTTCTCTGAACAGCTGAATGCATGGATGTGTGACTGATTCTTTTACCTGAAGGCATGTATGTGTATGTATTGCCTGCAACTGCAAGTAATGCCCTGTTGTCTTGCTGCCCTGTTCTCTGAACACCTGAATGTATGTATTGCCTGAATGCATGGATGCATGGATGCCCTGTTTTCTTGATGCTTGCTGCTTTATTATTCTGTGTATTGTGGCTAAATCTGAGTGAACCTGCTTGTTGTTCTGTGATTTTGCGAACTGGCACTGAGTTTTGGACTAAATCTACAGCTAGTATGTCGACAACAGGAAGTGATGCTGCACCTGCACCTGGGGCTGAGGGAGTAAATCTCCTGAAAAGAAATTCCGATGATGTGGGCTGGAAGTATGGATTTCTTGTTGATCCTAACAACAAGGACAAGGTCAAGTGCAAGTTCTGTAACAAGGAGATGAGTGCAAGTTCTTTTGTGGTGCATTCATGCATTTATGTGTGTGTTAAACTTGTGAACTGCTGCTGTTGTGTGCCTGTGTGACTGTTTTTCTTCTTTTCTGAGAACTATGTGTTGTTTGAACAAGACCTTTATTTATCAATTGTGTTGTGCACTTGTCTGTGATTTAAAATTTGCAATTACTAGTTGTTGCTGGTCTGCTATGGTTTGTTCATTGAATGGATGGGGTGGCTGGTGATCAGATAAGTAACAACTTCCTATTTTCTATTTATTTAATGAACTACTTGCTGTCTATTGAGTTTTGCAAGCTATCAATCCTTGCTGTGGGACTAAGAACAACCTGTCTACTGATTATTGAACCTAAGCCACAAAGGTATGTCTACTACCCTCTCTTCTATATACACTCAGCAAGTATATGCCAGTATATAACTTATTTATTCAGCAATTTCTGCTGCATATATATATATAAAAGTAAATTGGCAAAACGCCTAGCAAATCGCATAGAAACGCCTAGGCTGGATTAGGCGCGCCTAGTCCCTAGTCGGACGGTCATCGCCTAGATAGCACCTAGCGCCTAGATATAATCAACTTTTAGAGTTAATAATAGAAGGCCATAATACACCCATAGTTGGAAACAAACACAGCATAATCTCCTACAACTAAAAAGACCAAAGTGTGGACAACTTTTGGTGCAACCTTTTTTTGGTTCGTCCGTCTGCCTCATCCCCTGCGAACGACACCCCCGCTTCGCGCCTGCTCGCAAGATTAGGAAGGTCCTCTGAAGCGCCACCAATCACGGTCATCTGCCTCCCTTCTCCGATAGTAGTTGCCCACCGCTAGCCCTCCGTTCTCCGGTGCCCTGCTGCCCGCCGCCGAACGTTCTCCGCCCATCAATCGCCTCAATCGCCTTTCCCTGCCCCGCACCCCGCTCCCTGCTCCCTGGCCAACGCCCAGATCTCGCCCTTCCCTGCCCCGCACCCCGCTCCCTGCTCCCTGGCCAACGCCGCAATCAATAGGTGTGCCAAGCTCCTTCTCTTCCCTTCTCATGCCACCTGCCGCAGCACCGCCCATGGCCTCCTCCATCGACACGCGTTGCGATCCCCTTCCCGATCCGCGTTGCCATGGCGTCTTCCTCTCCATCTGCGTCTCCTGAGCACAAGTGGCCTACCTCAACAATGATGGCAGTGAACCAGTGGACATATAAGAGATGGGCGTGGTGGCGACCTCACCCCCAAGGCCTCGACCTAGCGCCTGGTGGTGGCGACCTCACCCACGCGTATCGGTATCGAAAGGATACGGATACGCGGATACGTTTTACTATTTTTTAATAAATAAATAATAATGCAAATTAAAATTGTAAAAGTCTAAAACTTGATTCACACGAAATCTAATGTGTAATGTCTGTTCTCTGTTGTGATTGCGGCTGGTAGCCACAGCACACGGATCCTATGCTAGGATTAGCACTTGATGGATAAGTCTCTGTTGGCTGGTGGTTGTGGGCTGCAGTAGGCAGCAAATGGTCCTTGTGTAGGACAGCATCCTTGACTGCTTTTAGGACAGCAGTTAGCATCTGTAGGACAGCATCTTGACTGCTTTTAGGACAGCAGTCTGTAGGACAGCATCTTAGACTAGCATCTTAGACTAGCATCTTGGCATATGCTGGCTGGTTAGCAGCCCTATAAATATGTATCCCCAACCCCTCAGGTTGATATAGCATTGTGTGAGAAATAAACCCAGAAAATTGCCCCAACTCAGTGTGCTATCCTCTCAATGAGAGTAAGGATCCTGCTCACACCTAGAGCAAGGATCCAGCGACTAACAAGTGGTATCAGAGTCGTAGTATCCTGTAGCCTAAGCATTTCCTGCTCAATCCCTTCTCCAGTCGAGCTCCCTGCCTCGCAGCAGCCCCGGCTGGCAGCAGCAGCTGTTCCGGCTGCCTCTACTCTCCGCGCAGCAGCGCGCCATGGCCGCAGAAGGGCAGTCTCAGCACTCGGGCACCTCGAGCGCGCGGCGTCGGCAGGAGGCCGACCTCGCTGCAGCAGAGGAGCGCAGGCGAGCAGCGGCAGCGACCGCTGCAGCAGCAGCGAGGGCGTCGAGGCTGGCCCAAGCGGAGCTGGCAGCAGCCAGAGCGGAGGTGGAGGCAGCAGCAGCTGCAGATGCAGCGCGTGCAGCGGCAGCGGAGGTTGAGGACCTGCGCAGCAGTCACAGCAGCTCCATCGCTGCGGATGACAGTGCTGACCCAGACCTGGAGCTGCTGGAGAGAGATGCAGCACGTCGGCGAGCGGCGCAGTGGGCAGCTGTGCACGCCCACGAGCGTGGCCGCAGTCCAGACAGGCGTGGAGGCGCCGGCGGCGTTCCTGGAGGAGGCGCGCACGGCAACGGCGGTGGACGGGTCGAGGAAGAGCATGGCCTTCGCAGGCCGCGTGGCTCTCTCTCCCCGGACCGGTACCGTGGTGGAGCCGGCGACACTCCTGGAGGAGGCGCACATGGCAACGGCGGTGGACGGGTCGAGGAAGAGCACGGCCTTCGCAGGCCGCGTGGCTCTCTCTCCCCGGACCGGTACCGTGGCTACCACGGGTACCAGGCTGTTGCCAGGGACGTTGGCCCTGGTGGTGGGTGGCCTACCCTCACCAAGACCAACTATGTTGAGTGGGCTGCGGTGATGAAGGTGAGACTTTAGGTGCTGCACATGTGGGAGGCAGTCCGGTACGGCGACGTCGACTACGACCAGGATCGACGGGCACTGAATGCCCTCATCGCTGCAGTCCCGACCGAGATGCAGTTCTCGCTTACCAGCAAGCGGACTGCCAAGGATGCTTGGGACGCCATTGCTGCAGCACGCATCGGCAGTGATCGCGCCCGCAAGTCCACACTGCAGCAACTCCGCAAGGAGTGGGAGGACTTGGCCTTCAAGCCAGGTGAGGACGTTGATGATTTTGCTCTCCGTCTCAACACTTTGCTGCGGAAAGTGGTGCAATTTGGTGACAACACCTACAGCGAGGAGAGAGCTGTCGAGAAGCTCTTCCGCTGCGTCCCCGAGAAGTACAAGCAGATGGCTCGCTCAATCGAGTCCCTGCTAGACCTCTCCACGATGTCGATCGAGGAGGCAATAGGTCGCCTCAAGGTCGTCGACATTGACGAGCCACAACCCTCCTCGGGGCCCAAGCTCCTTCTCACCCGGGAGCAGTGGGCTGCCGGGCAAGGTGACAAGAAGAAGGGGGAGCCTTCTTCTGCAGCAGCCAGCCGCAAGCGTGGCAAGCGCGGCAAGTCACGCAAAGGTGCCCAGGCCGGGGCGCAAGGGCGTGCCAACGGAGGCGCCCGCGGAGGTGTCCAAGGCGCCGCCGCGGAAAAACCCAAGCCGGCACAAGATGACTGCTGCAGGAACTGTGGTCTTGCTGGCCATTGGGCTAAGGACTGCAGGCAGCCACGACGCGCCCAGGCCCACGTCGCGCAGGCGGAGGAGGAGGAGCAGCCAGCTCTGTTCATGGCACATGCTAGCGCCGAGCCATCTCCAGCAGCACCGGCTGCAGCGGCTCTTCTCCACCTCGACGAGGCCAAGGCACACGCCCTCCTTAGCAGCGGGTCCGGCGGCAGCAACAAGATCGATGGGTGGTGCCTCGACACCGGCGCCACCCACCACATGACAGGCCGGCGGGAGTTCTTCTCCGAGCTCGACTCCAACGTTCGAGGCTCCGTCAAGTTCGGGGACGCCTCCGCCGTAGAGATCAAGGGCGCCGGCTCCGTAATCTTCGTCGCCAAGAATGGTGAGCACCGGCTGCTCACCGGCGTCTACTACATCCCCGCGCTGAGGAACTCCATCATCAGCTTGGGACAGCTGGATGAGAATGGCTCGCGCGTGGAGATCAAGGACGGCGTGCTTCGCATTTGGGACCCTCGTCACCGACTTCTCGCTAAGGTGAACAGGGGAAGCAACCGCCTCTAGGTCCTTCACGTACAGGTGGCGCAACCTTTTTGCCTTGCAGCTCGGCGGGACGATGAAGCCTGGCGGTGGCACGAGCGCTTTGGGCACCTCAACTTCGAGGCCCTGAAGCAGCTCGGCAACAAGGAGATGGTGCAGGGCATGCCGTGCGTCGACCACGTGGAGCAGTTCTGCGACACCTGCGTCCTCACCAAGCAGCGACGGCTGCCCTTTCCCCGCCAAGCAAGCTTCCGCGCTAAGGAGAAGCTGGAGCTCGTGCACGGTGACCTTTGCGGCCCCGTGACACCGGCTACACCTGGAGGACGACGCTACTTCCTCCTCCTCGTCGACGACGCGTCCCGCTACATGTGGGCTGTCCTCCTCGACACCAAGGGGGCAGCCGTGGACGCCATCAAGCACCACCAAGCTGCTGCGGAGAAGGAGTGCGGCTGCAAGCTTCGGGTGCTGTGCACGGACAACGGCGGCGAGTTCACGGCGGCTGAGTTCGCGGCGCACTGCGCCGACGAGGGGATCCAGCGCCACTTCACCGCGCCGTACACCCCGCAGCAGAACGGCGTCGTCGAGCGCCGCAACCAGACGGTGGTCGCCACCGCCCGCGCCCTCCTCAAGCAGAGAGGGATGCCGGCGATCTACTGGGGAGAGGCGGTGATGACCGCTGTCCATCTCCTCAACCGCTCGCCCACCAAGGCGCTTGACGGCATGACGCCGTACGAGGCTTGGCACGGGCGCAAGACGGTGGTGAGCCACCTCCGCATCTTCGGTTGTCTGGCGTTCGCCAAGGAGTTCACTCACGTCGGCAAGCTCGACGACCGGAGCACTCCAGGAGTGTTCATCGGCTACGCGGAGGGCGCCAAGGCCTACCGCATCCTCGACCCTGTGACACAGCGCGTCCGCATCTCCCGGGACGTCGTGTTCGATGAAGGGCGAGGCTGGACTTGGGACAAGGCGGTGGACGACGGCTCGGCTTCGACCCTCAGGGACTTCGTCGTCGACTACGTCCACTTGGAGGGAGCCGGGGGAGCTAGCAGCTCGTCCTCACCGAGCTCGCCCTCCTTGGCACCCAGCTCGCCATCAGCTTCGGCGAGCCCACCACCGCCTTCACCACCAGCGAGTCCAACACCACCGGCTACACCACGCACTCCTGCACCGGCACCCCACTCTCCTGCACCGGCACCGGCAACTCCAAGGTCGGCACCAGCAGCTTTGGTCCGTCGGCGTTCGGTGGAGTTCGCCACTCCACTGTCCGGCGACGAGGACCGCGTCGACGCCTACCACGACGATGAGCCTCTACGCTACCGCACCATGGACAACATCCTCGGTAACCAACGTGTCCCTGGGTTAGCGGTACACGACTTCGAGGCGGAGCTGCACCTGGCACACGAGGACGGTGAGCCTCGCTCCTTCGCTGAGGCGGAGGGAGACGCGGCATGGCGTGCCGCGATGCAGCAGGAGATGGACGCGGTCGAGCAGAACCGCACTTGGGAGCTTGCTGATCTCCCTCGTGGTCACCGCGCGATCACCCTTAAGTGGGTGTTCAAGCTGAAGAGGGATGAAGCCGGTGCCATCGTCAAGCACAAGGCTCGCTTGGTGGCACGAGGTTTCGTGCAGCAGGAGGGGGTCGACTTCGACGACGCCTTCGCCCCCGTAGCACGGATGGAGTCCGTGCGACTTCTCCTTGCGCTAGCTGCCCAGGAGGGCTGGCGTGTCCATCACATGGATGTCAAGTCGGCGTTCCTCAACGGCGACTTGAAGGAGGAGGTCTACGTGCACCAGCCGCCGGGTTTTGTGATTCCCGGCAAGGAAGGCAAGGTGCTTCGTCTGCGCAAGGCCCTCTATGGCTTGCGTCAGGCACCGAGGGCGTGGAATGCCAAACTGGATTCCACAATGAAGGGGATGGGCTTCGAGCAAAGCCCGCACGAGGCGGCCATCTACCGGCGGGGCAGGGGACGAAAGGCCCTGTTGGTGGGTGTCTACGTCGATGATCTTGTGATCACCGGCACCGAGGAGGTGGAGATCGAGGCGTTCAAGGAGAAGATGAGGGCGACCTTCCAGATGAGCGACTTGGGCCCTCTCTCCTTCTACCTGGGGATCGAGGTCCACCAGGACAGCTCCGGCACCTCTCTCCGCCAGACAGCCTACGCCAAGCGCATTGTGGAGCTGGGCGGTCTCACCGGCTGCAACCCAGCCCACACGCCTATGGAGGAGAGGCTGAGGCTGAGTCGGGAGGGTACGAAGGAAGAGGTGGACGCGACGCAGTACCGGCGCATTGTGGGCAGCCTTCGCTACCTTGTCCACACGCGACCGGACTTGGCGTTCGCCGTCGGCTACGTCAGCCGGTTCATGCAGCGACCGACGACGGAGCACCAGCAGGCCGTGAAGAGGATCCTCCGCTACGTCGCGGGCACCTCCGACTACGGTTTGCACTACCCGAGGTGCCCCGGTGCGGCACATTTCATCGGGTACAGTGACAGTGACCACGCCGGCGACATCGACACGAGCAAGAGCACCAGCGGGACGCTCTTCTTCCTCGGCAAGTGTCCGATCAGCTGGCAGTCGGTCAAGCAGCAGGTGGTGGCTCTGTCCAGCTGCGAGGCAGAATACATCGCAGCCACTACCGCTTCTACTCAGGCTCTGTGGCTGGCTCGGCTGCTTGGCGATCTCCTTGGCAGAGACGCAGAGGCAGTGGAGCTCAGGGTGGACAGCAAGTCCGCCTTGGCCTTGGCGAAGAATCCAGTCTTCCATGAGCGCAGCAAGCACATCCGGGTGAGGTACCACTTCATCAGGAGCTGCCTGGAGGAAGGGAGCGTTCGGGCCAACTACATCAACACCCAAGACCAGCTCGCCGACTTTCTGACCAAGTCCCTTGGGCGAGTCAAGTTCCAGGAATTTCGCACCAGGATCGGGATGGCTCAGATACCCCACAAGGAGCCACACAAGACTTAGGGGGAGAATGATGGATAAGTCTCTGTTGGCTGGTGGTTGTGGGCTGCAGTAGGCAGCACATGGTCCTTGTGTAGGACAGCATCCTTGACTGCTTTTAGGACAGCAGTTAGCATCTGTAGGACAGCATCTTGACTGCTTTTAGGACAGCAGTTAGCATCTGTAGGACAGCATCTTAGACTAGCATCTTAGACTAGCATCTTGGCATATGCTGGCTGGTTAGCAGCCCTATAAATATGTATCCCCAACCCCTCAGGTTGATATAGCATTGTGTGAGAAATAAACCCAGAAAATTGCCCCAACTCAGTGTGCTATCCTCTCAATGAGAGTAAGGATCCTGCTCACACCTAGAGCAAGGATCCAGCGACTAACAGCACTAGCACAGTAGCACTTAGCTTGTGCCATCACTACCAAATTTGTAGAGCCCACCTATTGCAATGAAGCAATCAAGAATGGGCAACACTAAATCAGGAAGTGGAAGTGGGGAACAAGCAAGATCAAGCAAGAACTGCAGAAGCAAAGTAGATCAAGAATAGGCAAGGGGATGCAGAAGTAGAGTAGGCAGCTTGCTTTGCTGCTGAATCATCCTCTCCCCTGCATCCTCTGCATCACGGGAGCTGGCTGCGACCATGACTGACCGGTGACTGCTCCCTGGCGCGGCGCCGCGGCGGTCTGGAGGAGGATGGCACGGAGGGGCAGGCCCAGCGATGGCGGCCGGCAAGCAGTGGCGCATCCCCTGCGCAGGAGGCGCCGCACATGTACGCAGGACGCCGTGCGCGGGGACGGAGGCTCGTCTCCGGTGAGCAGGGGCAGAGGCTCTCCGCCGGCAGCCGGCAAGCTGGGGCGGAGGCTCGTCGCCGGTGACCGATGAGCAGGGATGAGGCGTCCATGTGGGCGTTCGCTGGAGCAACTGCACGAGGTGCGAGCGTCGGTGTCTAGGGCGTCTGGGAGACATTGTTTTTGTTGGGTTGGGCCGTATCCCAGATACAGATGCGTATCCACTGGCGTACTCAAAAATCAGATACTGCGCAGATACGTATCGGGAGCGTGTCCGACACGTATCCGTATCGGAAACGTATCCGATACGTGATATGTGTCTGACACGTATCCGTATCGGAAACGTATCCGATACGTGATATGCTCCCTCAGCTATGTATCCATGTAACATAGACGTTCTCCGGCCGTCAATCGCCTCAATCGCCTTTCCCTGCCCCGCAACCCGCTCCCTGCTCCCTGGCCAACGCCCAGATCTCGCCCTTCCCTGCCCCGCACCCCGCTCCCTGCTCCCTGGCCAACGCCGCAATCAATAGGTGTGCCAAGCTCCTTCTCTTCCCTTCTCATGCCCCCTGCCGCAGCACCGCCCATGGCCTCCTCCATCGACACGCGTTGCGATCCCCTTCCCGATCCGCGTTGCCATGGCGTCTTCCTCTCCATCTGCGTCTCCTGAGCACAAGTGGCCTACCTCAAGTCCTCAACAATGATGGCAGTGAACCAGTGGACCTATAAGAGATGGGCGTGGTGGCGGCCTCACCCCCAAGGCCTCGACCTAGCGCCTGGTGGTGGCGACCTCACCCTCGAGACCTAACTCCTGGTGTTGTCCCCCTATAGGTGCATCTCTCCTCTACTACCATTGCTGTGTGACCTCTGTGATCTAATCCACCCAAATAGGAACATGTGGAGGATAGGAGAAGTACCAGCGGCCAGCAAACTGTCTACAAGATCATTGTCATCACCGACTGTCACCGGTGTTGCCTTCCCCAAGGTGTGCCTTTGCTTTATTTGACTAATCCCTGCCCTGAAGATTGTTTCAGATAAGCCACCTTGGCTTGCTCGATCTATGATTTGCTTGAGAGAAATCAAATTGGCAGACATGATTGCATATGGTTTGTTGGCCTGCAAGTTTTGAGCAAAAGAAGCTAATATGGATATTGTTTTTGACCAATCTCTGTGCATTTTTCGGTCTTGCGTTCAGCTTAGCATGGAATTTATATTTGCTGCAGAACATGAACAGCTTTGTATCATGTGTTTGATGGAATGCCTAGACAGGTCCAATGCTTCTAAATTTCGTGCATACTTCATTGTTAATAATATATCAATATTGTGCCTTTGGTATTATGCTATATGAGTAAAAGTTGAATTTTTATTTTGTATTATTCACGTTGTGTGAGCTAATATTGAAATTAATTGGCTTTGATTTGAACACTTTGACTCAGTTAACAAATTAAAGATACATGTAATAGGGTGTCCTTGGATTGCCTAATAATTTAATTTCTTGTTCCTTAAAAGTATTGGCTACTAAGTACAATTAATATTCAAGAGAATGCCAATGTATTGAAATGGGAATTCATGGATATAAAACTCTGGTGCATGTTAAAACAGGTATAAAAAATCATATGGATTGTTTTGTTCTTGTGATTCTAAATATTTTGATATGGCCTTATCATCTGTGCTCATCAATGATTGCCTTTTTGGTCGGGGGAATTTGACCGACAATAGAGGAGACCCCCCGCGTCGTCCCTCTGCGGTGACTTGGGTGAAACCGCCTCCGTCGCCGAAGGCCCCTCGGGGCCACCACTCTGGCCGCCGTCGCCACTCTCTCCGGCGTGCGGTGGCGGCGGCCCGCGGCTCTGCTGCCCAAAAAGGCCGCTGCCGCAGCTTCCTCGCCCTCCCATCTCCTCCTCCTCTCCTTCCCATGCTTCACTGTTTCTTTCTCTGATCTTTGTACATGAGACTACTATTAGAGATATACATAGATATATATTAGATATGTATAGCTAACTCATAGAGTACGTGTTGTACACGACTTGTAACCCCAAGCCGTCCAGGCTTGTAACCAGCCGTCAGGCTGGCTTGTACCCCAAGCCGTTCAGGCTATATAATGAGAGGCCACCCCCCCCTTTGGGTATGCGGTGTATTTGCCCTGAGTTTGCTATGACGGATTTAGGAGAACTTCATCATTTTCTTGGGATTTCTGTTACTAGATCTGCCAGCGGTCTCTTTCTGTCTCAAAGGCAGTATGCAGGTGATCTTCTACAACGTGCTGGAATGTCTGAATGCCATCCCACAGCTACTCCTGTTGATGCCCGTATGAAGCTTTCTGCCACAGACGGCTCTCCTGTTGCTGATCCGACACAATATCGCAGCCTCGCTGGTGCTCTCCAGTACTTGACACTGACTCGTCCTGACCTTGCATATGCTGTTCAGCAAGTCTGTCTATTTATGCATGATCCACGGGAACCTCATCTTGCATTCCTTAAGAGGATTCTTCGTTATGTCAAGGGGACACAGTCTGCTGGTCTTTCTATCAGTGCTGGACCGATTGATAGTCTCACTGCTTATTCGGATGCTGACTGGGCTGGTTGTCCGGATTCTCGCCGTTCGACTTCTAGATACTGTGTCTATCTTGGTGATAACTTGGTGTCTTGGTCCTCTAAGCAGCAGACCACCGTCTCTCGCTCCAGCGCTGAGGCAGAATACAGGGCTGTAGCACACGCTGTTGCAGAAACATGTTGGCTTCGTCAGCTACTCTAGGAGCTACACACTCCGCTACCTTCGGCGACGATTGTTTACTGTGACAATGTCAGTGCAGTATACATGACTGGGAATCCTGTTCATCATCGGCGCACGAAGCATATTGAGATTGACATCCACTTTGTCCGTGACAAGGTTGCTCTGGGTCAGGTCCGAGTGCTCCATGTTCCCTCGTCGCACCAGTTTGCGGACATCATGACCAAAGGCTTGCCTGTACAGTTGTTTACTGATTTTAGGTCTAGTCTTTGCGTCCGAGATTCTCCCGCTATGACTAAGGGCGGGTATTAGAGATATACATAGATATATATTAGATATGTATAGCTAACTCATAGAGTACGTGTTGTACACGACTTGTAACCCCAAGCCGTCCAGGCTTGTAACCAGCCGTCAGGCTGGCTTGTACCCCAAGCCGTTCAGGCTATATAATGAGAGGCCACCCCCCCCCCTTTGGGTGTGCGGTGTATTTGCCCTACAATACCTTTCTACAACTACACTTTTTTCTTAAAAGAGGGTTTGCAGTTTAGAGATTATTAATTTTACTACAAACTTAGGAGCACCATAACCATATAGGAGTATTAAAATGATGACTGTTTTTTTTCAGTACCATTTTGTGCTTGAATGTTTTCTGACAAGCACTTCTGTGCATGATTTTTTTAGTGCCATTTGCTTTGAAGTTTTTTGACAAGTACTCAGGTTCAGGATTCTATATCTAGAGATTTATTGGTACATACTCAAAGTTAATGGAAAATGACATACCTTTCTAGCTTTCTCTAGACTCTACATGTTACTGTTGCAGGAATTCAGAGAAGGTGGGAAATGTATAGCAACTTTTCATTTGCTGTCAGCACACACCTTGATTTATCAGACACATGGTTAGCTTCTGAGCTGCCCTGAAGACAAATGCAGTTCTTGCAATTCTGCAAGTTTTACATTTAGCAGAAGTAAAATAATGTTGTGACATCAGTGACACCACATGAAGCTTAAGTTTTCGCTGACATAGGTGAAAGAATTAAGCATGTATTATTTCTTTCCTCTTTTAAAGACAAGATAATAACACTTTAATAAGTTACCAGAAAAAAGAAGGGTTGAATGGAAACATGTGTTGTTGAGCAGAGCAGGAGGTGTTCGGAATTATTTTCCACATGGAAAGATGTCTTCTACTTGTCCTCTCACATGGCCAGAGATCAGGCAAAAGAGACTTCACACATAAAAATAATTTCGGTCAAGGTAAGCACCACTCGATAAGAGTTATGCTCTTACATATAACTTCTATTCTCCATGCAAACTTGTTTTCATAGCTTCATTTGAACCTTTTTCAATTAGTACCTCATATAAAAAGTAATCATTTTATTGAGGATTTTTACATGGACGTGAAAAATAAAATCTAAGTTATAGAGTTCTATGGGCTATGCCGTACGCCATCAAGTGAATCAAGGGGTATTTGGAATTGTAGTATATACTGACAAAGGCCTTTCTATATTGTCATCAATAATTCGAGGTATGAAGAAAAATCCTTATGATTTCGTTTGTAGAGTTAATTTTAATTTGGCTTGTGCAGATAGTATTCTTTGCAGTGATCATGAAAATTTCACATTTGTAACATAATTTTGTTGCTATGCTGCATTTTTCACAGGATGCAGTTTTTGAGAATAATTTTCCCCAATAATGCTTATGGATGCTGTTGGGATGGATGAATGTGCCATCGAAACATGGCCTCAGCATACAAGTTTTTAATCATCATGCTTCCCTTGATGTATAACTACAGTTCATTAGTGAAAGTGAGTGTGCATTTACAGTGTAGAAGCCTCCAACTTAAGGGGTGTTTGGTGCATTGTCCTGTACTGAAACTGTAATAATGGTGCTCCACTTGCATGAACTGTGGCTGAACCCCACTCTTGATGTTCAGTTAACTTGTCACGATTACAAGAGGTCGTGTGACTGCTGCAAGATATCACTTGCCTGCTCTTCCTTTCTTTCCTTTCCCTTGAGGCCTTAACCCTGAGAAGGGTCTTCGTTCCGTGCTCAACGGGAACGGGGGCAGGAATACAAGATCCATGAAATCATGTTGCAGTAGGAGAGCGGGACCAGGGAAAGGAATATGGGACGGGGACAGGAATACGGGATGGGACTGGACATAGTGCATGGAGCCCGATAATCTCCTCTAACATCCATGTCTTGGATGGTTGAATTTTTTCCTACCGTATATAGGAACTGATTTCACATTCTTTTTTGTTATTCATACATTATAGAAAAAAAATATGTTTGATAGACACGTGCGTGACAATGAGCATGTAACACCACGTTCTCCGTGACTGTTAATTTCATGAACTAACAGTGTTGATTTTACAAACTTTGCCTTTTTAAAGTAAATGTCACTTATATTTAATTTTACGGTATTGTTGTCTTATCGTGTGATCTGTGTGTTTTTAGTATAAAAGTTTTGATATCCCGTAGCAAGGCACGGGCATACTACCTAGTAGAAGGTAAAAATCTTAATAGCCACACAGTAATAGATATAACAAACAACACGTTTGATGATATCAACACAATTGACTATCAATTCAAAGTGTTAATATACTACCTCCGTCCAGAAAAGAATGCAATTATGGGTTGCGTGCCACGAAAAGTGCTTCATGTTTCACCAAGTTTGTAGCGAATAATATTCATATTTGTGGCTTTAAATTAATTTACTATGAAAATACATTTCGTAATTAATCTAACGATATTTATTTGGTATCATAAACAAGGTTTTTTTTATTTCTAATTGGTCAAACTTAAGGTTGTTAGAATAGGCACCTATGGGCTGGCCACATGGGCCTTGGCACCCACGCCTGGTGTGGCTGGGCTGCCTCTAGGGACTTATGGTAGATGACTACAGATTAGGCAGAATAGGCAAGGATCTTTATTGATTAGATGTATTCTATAAACCCTACTTGATCCTTGCCTATATATTGTACTCCTCTGTTTCGTATCAATCTATCAATAGTTTCCTGTGCCATATCTCACTTACAAAGGTACTAAAATGTGATACTGTGCTAAAATTGCATTCTTTTGGGACAGAGGTAGTAATAAGTAGAGGAGGTATTGTGTGGGATGTCATCAGCACAGCTAGAAAGGCTGGTACATAGCAATTAATATGTTGCCGATTTGCATCCACAATTTTTTTCAGCAAATTACTGAACACATGCTACCAATCTGATAAAAGCTTTCCCCTGTCCTAACTCAATTCAGCAGTACTAAAAGAATTTATTCCCATAGTAGCTTCCTGAACAAATAAACACTGATCTTACCGTGAACCGTGATGTGCAAGGGCCGCTGGAGCTGGGGGCAGGCACCAGGCACCGACAGCAGTGCTGGCCGACAGGGGTTGACGAAGCCGCGAAGGGCCCCTGGCGCTGGCGACCTGGCGCAGGTGCCGTAGGCTGGAGGGGGAGGGCGGAGGTCGCGAGGTCGGGTGGGGCACGCCGGCGAGCGAGGGGGCTGGGCTGAGGACCTGCTCCCTGGGATTTTGGGCTAGATCAGATCGGAATACAAGTAGCCAAATAGGTTAATCGGGTGTCTATAGAAACGGAAGAGAAACAGTGCGATACCCGGTTGTCGCCAGCGAAGGACGCGAGGAAGGCCGGGAAGGTACGGATGAAGGCCTAGCACCTGGCGTAGGGCGTCGGCGGTCGCCAGTTGCCGGACTAGAGGGACGGCAGATGAAAAGGCTGAGCCGCTGAGACGTGGCGACAGCCACGATGGCAATCTGTAGCGGGGATTTGCCATTTACGCCTAGTTCACACCTAAAAACTTTTGGGTTTTTTAATTAATATCATTACAATTTTTGAACTTTAGAGAAATACTATTACTATTCGATTATTTTAAAACATATCGTTGTAATTTTTTGTTTCCCATGACACTGCAATAGAATATGTATAGAGATGATTTAGGTCGTGAAAGGATCCAGATGTCCAAAAGGAGGTGAATTGAGTTTCTCTAAAAAATTTAGCAACTTAGAGTATCTCCAATAGTTTGGTAAAACTCACTTGCGTTACGAAAATATATGGCAAGTGAGATTTTTTTCTGTCTCCAATAGTTGACAAGGGTTTCATAAACTTAAAAAGAAGACCCACGACTAAGGATGACAGCGGGGCGGTTTCGGGTCGGATATCCGCGGGTTTCGGTTCTCGTGGATTCGGATTTAGGGATGATTTTTCACCCACTGTTTTCGGGTTCGAGGCCCCGAAATCTATTACGTTCAGTTTCGGGTTTGGTTTTCTAGCCATGGATATCCAATGGATATCCGAAACAAGTCATTACAATTAATTTTAATATTTTATAATATGGTAATAATAACTTATTTACTTAGATTATGAAAATTATTTTAAGCTAACTCATGAGAATATTTTTGTTTTATTGCCTCTTGTTTATACATATAAATATGTGTATATACATCATGTATATATTTACAGAAAGTCCTTATTGTTATTGCTATTATTATGTTGACATAGAAAGCGGATTTCGAGTATCATTCGGGTTTCGGGTATCCATGGGTTTGGTTTTAGGGAGGGGTTATCACCTGAATCGATGTTTAGTTTAGTTTTGGGTTTCGATTTCGGGTTTCGGGTTCGGGTGCACATAGACTTCACCCGATCCGAACCCGCCCCGTTGTCATCCTTACCCACAACCAACAACCAAATCAACTAATCTGCGGGATAGCAAGTTAATAAATAGGGGCGCACGGTGCTGTTGGATGGCAAGTTACCAAAAGATGGCAACCCATTTACCAAATTGTTGGAGTGACTATTTTCTAGTTTTGCCAAAGAAACAAGAAATAGCAAGTTCATTTAAAAAACTGTTGGAGATGCTCTTGTAAGCCTCAATTCAACCCTTGTGTCTAGAGGTGTTCTAAAAAACTACCGAATAAAAGTTTTACAAACTAGTTCCAATCCTATTCTAGCATGACAATTCTAAAAATGTAAAATGCTCAAAGTAAATGCTAGAAAGTAAATGATGAGAGGAAGAGGAACGTGGTGATATTTTGCCGAGGTATCAGAGAGTCACCACTCCCTACTAGTCCTCGTTGGAGCATTCGTACAAGGGCCTTACTCCCCCTTGGTCCATACAAGGACCAAGTGCTCTCTACAGGCTAATTCTTCGACACTCCGTCACGGTGAATCGCCCACAATCACTCACAAGTTTGACACAAGCCACCCACAAGAACACCGAGTGATCTTCGTGTCTCGAATCACCACCGAACCGTCTAGGTAATGGTGATCACCAAGAGTAACAAGGAATGAACTCTCACTTGACCCACAGAAGGCTAAAGAGAGTGGTGGATGCACACTTGAACTCTTGATGCTAAAGAGAGTGGTGGATGCACACTTGAACTCTTGATCTCACTAGAGAAGGATCTCTTAAGAAATCACTCAAATCTCAATCTTGTCTAGGCTCTTGCTTCTCCCTTGCACCACAAGATGTTTCTCAGCTGAACAAATGGGCAAGAGAGCTATCTTACACGAGGTGGAGAAATATAAA